>NC_056732.1:1353083395-1353090895 GCF_019279795.1 Protopterus annectens | reverse complement strand
ACTGGCTATCCCTCCTGTTTTAGATATATTGGATGATGTGTACACAGAAGCCAGCCTTAATCCAGATTCTTTACCTCCAGCTCCTGTTAAACCAGACAGGTATTACTGGGTTCCTGATTCTCACCAGTTCCTATATATAAGCCATACTGCTGACCCAGAAACAATTTCACAGGGTCCCAAGGGAATTAAGGCCTCTACTGCTAAAAACCCATTACCTTCAGAGAGAGATTCCAGAGCTTTAGAAAGGTGGGGGGAAAAAAGGTGTACACCTCAGCCACTTTAACCATGAGGGCATTAAACTGTCAGTTCCATATGTTAAAGTATCAACAGTTTTTGATATCTCAGCTGAAAAGCAAGATGACACAACCAGAACAACCAGATTCAAAAGAGTTGCAGGATTTGTTGCATGGTGCAGAGCAAGTGGGTAAACATACCTTGCAGTGTGGTTTTGATGCTTTAGAGGCCTCATGTAGAGCTGCTGTTATGGGGTCTGTTATACGTAGGCATCCTTGGCTCAAAGAGCAAACCTTACCAGATCATGTCAAAGCTAAATTATTAGATGCACGTCTTCAAAAAGATGTATTGTTTGGTGTTAAAGCTGAGGAGGTGCTAAAGAAAATGGAGGAAAAAGCGAAATCAGTGCAAACAGTGAAAAATTTCCTGTAGGTACAGCCTCCACGTTTCAGCAGAAACTGGCCTTCAAAAAATTGGTCTTTTCCAGCCACGAACAGACCTCAAAGGGGCAGATACAGGCGTCTAAGGGGTAGAGGGCAACCTCGAGGATCCTTCAGAGCCAGACAGTGGCAAGCACCAACCTTAAGAGGTGGAGAAGATGGATCACAGTCTTTTAGAAAACAGGCATAATGACTTCCCCCTACACCTGCCAAGCAAAGCTTCAATGGCAGCACCTTTGGGCGGAAAACTGACATTATTCTCAAAAAATTGGCATATTGTTACAAAAGACAAATGGATTCTGGACATTATAGACAGAGACTACAGGTTCCACTTTCACACCCTTCCAAAAATGAGAGGCATGCCAAACCTGCTACAAAATCACAAAATCAAAAGGCAGAGGCACAAAAACAAATTTCAGCTCTCATGGACATGAAAGCAATCCAAGAGGTACCTGCAAAAGAACAAGGTCAAGGGTTTTATTCCAGACTATTCCTGGTACCAAGGAAAGACAAAGATTGGAGACCTATCTTAGACCTATCCATCCTAAACACATATCTACAGGTGCCAAAATTCAAGATGCTCACATTACAGCAGCTTCTTCCCATGCTGGGCAAGGAGTCTTGGCTGGTAACATTGGACCTCAAGGAGGCATACCTGCATGTCCCTATCAGACAAGATTGCAGAAGATACCTCAGATTTCTTGTAGGTTCAACCCATTACCAATTGTCTGCATTGCCCTTTGGCTTATCTACTGCGCCCAGAGTGTTTACAAAATGCCTGGCATCAGTAATCACCTTCTGCGGACTACAAGGGATACAAATCTACCCATATCTGGACGGCTGCCTGATCCAAGCGGACAGCAAGGGCATACTACTGCAGCACCTGGCATTTGTAATAAAACTGTTGAACTACCTGGGATACGCAGTCAACAAAAAGAAATCAAAACTAATACCCTCTCAAGAAATAATTTTCCTGGGTGCCAGCTTAGTTACAACCACCCAGATGGCCTACCCTCACGCCAGACAAGCAAGAGCAACTGTCTCAGTACTTCAGAAAAATGGCAACTTACACCAGGCTAACTGCAAGGAAAGTCCTGCAGGCTCTGGGATTCATGGCATCTTGCATCCTACTAATCCCGTGTGCAAGGCTGCATATGAGGAAACTTCAATGGTACCTAAAAAACTTATGGTCTCAACACAGCCACAGCTTGGAAGCAATTATACCACTCATTCCATGCCTTCAAAAGGAATTTATGTGGTGGGCTCAAGCTTGCCAAAGAAACACAGGTCTTCCTTTCTGTGTACCTCAAGCAACTCAAATCATCACAACAGACGCCTCAGATTATGCCTGGGGAGCACACATGACAGATCATTGCATTCAGGGAAAATGAACCCAAAAAGAAAAGCACCTTCACATCAACCAAAAGGAAATGCTAGCCGTGCAAAAGGCTATTATGACTTTCAAAGACCTACTGCATCCAGGCCAGCTATTAATAAGGACAGACAACACCACAGTGATGTGGTACATAAACCAACAGGGGGGAACTCATTCATACCCCATGTGCAGGCAAGCCATGACCCTATGGAACACAGCACTGGAATTGCAAATTCAACTATGATGACTATATGAATGTCATTGTACTGATACTGCCTGACCTAGCTTGACTATATATATTTCATTATGTGTTCTTTGCTCTGCTCACAACTTGTATAACCTGTGTTTTTCTGCATTTATTTTGCATTGAGATTCTGTATGTTATATTTTATTTTAACATTTCTTTTCTCCCACTTTTCCTCTTGTACCAGCTATCCCCTGATTGACCCTGTGGTTTTGGCCTGGGTTGTATCTCTCTACTATTCTCTACTAGGGTGCTCCCTGCCTACTACCCTTGGAAACGTCCAGGACATTGTCTTCTCCTGCTTCCCACTACCTCCAGATAACAAGAAAGTATGTCTACCTTCATCATGCTGTGTTAGGTTTTAATCATCTATTCCTGCTAAGTTTACTGATTGCCACTAGCCAAGCAGCCTGCAGCTACCCCTTCCCCTCTTTCCTGCATTACCTCCTCCCACTTTCCTTGAACTACTACCTAGCTTATCCTCTCTCTCCCATTAGACTACCTCTAAGCTTGGAAGCTCCTTTGTATGCTTATTGCACCTCCGCTCTTGTCCACTAAGTGTCACTCTATCCCTGTCTTTTCTTAGTATACTAGTCTTTATCTCTACCTTATTCTTCTAATCTCACCCTTCCTACCCCTATCCCTTTCCTCCTTCTAATTACTCTCTTTTCCTCTCCTGCTAGGCTACCTTCTCTTGCCTGACTCCCCTAGCTTTTGCTGATACTTTTTCCTTTCTCCTTTGGTCTACTCTGTGTGCCCCGCTCCGTTCGCCCTGCGGGCTCACTCCGCTCCCCTCCCTACCCCCAATTCCCGCCCACCCCCAGGGGTCCTAGTCTTATACTCCTCTAATCCCACCCATTTCCAAACTACCCTATCCTTCTGCTTCCCGCCAAATTTTAACTCCTCCCCCTCCATACCCCACAGCCTCCACATACTTTCCTCCTTTAGTTACTAACATCCCCATCCTAAGGCCTCCTTCCTCTTTCTCTATTATCTCTCATTTCTATTATCATTCCACAAACCTTACCTGTCCCTCTATCTTGCAAATACCTTAATATCCTTATCACTAGTCTTATCTCTCTATTATTCTTCCTGTTAACTTAAACACTGACTACCACCTTGCTAACCCTGATCATATATCTCTACTTTAATCTCTTCTACCTTACTCACTCTCAATAATGGCCCTCAACTTATCCACACAGCTTATACTCTCATTACTACTCACTACTACTCTCTTCTCTACCTACCTCCTTTCCTTCATAGAATACCCACTCAACATTCAACCCACCAATAAACAAAAACTTACCGCTACCTTCCACACTCCTCTCAGTTCATTCCTAAATGTCAATTCCACCTTTAGCTACAACCTAGCCAAATTCCATAGGCACTCTCACCTCACCTACACCCTTTCCTCAGATAAAAAAATAAAACCTCTTACCCTTCTTAAGAGCAACCTTACACCTTCTCCTGACAACTCTACCTTAAAAGACGGTGATATTCACCCCAACCCTGGCCCCATGAATCCTTCTCTTCAAACATCCAGACCAAACTCAAATAACACCCTTCTCTTAGGTCATCTTAACATACGCAGTGTAAACAACAAAGTACCCTACCTACATGCTGTCCTAGATACTCACAGTTTTGACATTCTCTGTCCGAAACCTGGCTTAAGCCAGCTACCAAAGACACTGTAATTATACCCCAAGGATATAATATACTAAGGGTTGACCGTACTAAGCATAAGGGTGGTGGAGTAGCAATCCTGTTTAAAAATCACCTCAACATCTCTACCCTGTCTGCCTGTCCAACCCAGGACAGTAAAGTAGAAGCCATCATTACTAAACTCCAACTAAATGCAAAGAAAGCCCTTTACATCATCTGTATGTATATACCTCCTGGCGATAATATACCTATCTTAGAAAACTTTCTTAGCTGGGTCTCCATTAACTACCCCCAGGAAACTATTATTCTTGGTGACTTTAATATAGACTGGAATACCATCAACACTGACAATCCCACCTCTCACATCAACCTAAATGGTTTCACCCAAACCATTACCTCTACTACAAGGTTTAACAAACCAAGTAAAAAACAAACCATTTTAGACTGGATACTAATAAACAAAGTTAACATCACATACAATGTAGGTACTTTGCCTGATGACCTCAGTGATCATTGCTTAACCTTTATCACAAGAGAGAAGAATGACTATCTTCACCTCCCTAATATTAGAACTATACGATCTACCAAACACTTTAAAACTGACCTATTTCAAAATGAACTCAGAGCTTGTAACTGGAACCCCTTAAAAATACTTCCACTTAAGCAGTATTATTCTTCAATTCTACTTTTCTTTCCATTCTGAACAAACATGCTCCTGAACGTACCATTAGAATGAGGTCAAATACAGCCCCATGGCTCTCAAATGAAACTAAAAGACTTATCCTCTCTAAAAACAAGGTTTGGGCCACATGGAGGTGCCTTAGAATAAACTCTGATTTCCTTCACTTTCGTCAACTAAGAAACCTGACCAAAAAAGCTATAATAAATGACAAAAGAAAGTTTTACTGTGAACTACAAGAAACCCATTTTAATAAACCAAAACAATTTTGGTCTTCCATCAATAGACTCCTTTCTCCAGGTACAGCCAAAACTCCCTCCCCACTAAATGCTGACCCAGACACCCCTGACCAAACTGCCAATGCTTTTAACTCCTTCTTTACTGAAACCATTCAATCTCTTGCAAGTCAACTGAACACTAATAATTTCTACCCTCCAAATATTCTAGCAAACTCTTCCTACAAATTCTCTCTACAACCTGTCTCTACCTCTTTCATCCATCGACTTATCCTCAAACTGAAACCTTGTACACCCTCTGCTGACAAGCTTCCCTCCCTTTTTCTGCAAAAGGCTGCCAAAGAAGTCGCCTACCCAATAACTATACTTATAAATAGAACCATCCAAGAAGGAACTATCCCTGACATCTGGAAAGTCTCTCATATTATCCCACTACACAAAGGCGGTAACTCTATCGACTATTCTAACTTTAGGCCAATTGCACTTCTCTCACCTTTAGCAAAGATGATGGAGAAGTGTATTCATCAACAACTTGTTCAATATCTGTCCCTACACAATATCTTAGCTAACTGTCAACATGGCTTTAGACCCCACCATAGCACCACCACTGCCCTCCTTTCCTTTGTAGATACTATCAACAGCAATCGCAATAATAACCTTGTCTCTTCCGCACTATTCATCGACCTTTCAAAAGCTTTTGACATGGTTAACCACTCTTCTTTAATTAATATTCTGGAATCCCTCTCATTTGACAAACTTTCCATAAAATGGTTTAGTTCATATCTCTGCAACAGACAACAAGCCGTTCTCTGGGACAACCACATCTCCTCCTTATTACCCATTTCTATTGGAGTCCCTCAGGGCTCTATTCTTGGCCCACTTCTCTTCTCCCTCTTTATTAATGATCTCCACTCTGTTATTCCTCAAGCCACCTGCATTCAATACGCTGACGACTCCACAATTATTTGTTCAGCAACCTCATCTTCTGACCTAATCACACTAACCCAAACTATCTTCAACACAGTAGAAACATGGTTTACTAGGCGATACCTCCTCCTTAATGCTAAAAAAATTAAACTTCTCCTCTTCACCCCCACCACTCGTACCTCCCCACTACATTTTACCATCCTGTCTAACAACAATACTGTCATCTCTCCAGACTCTACAACTAAACTGCTTGGAATAACCATTGACAACAATCTGTCATTTGATCAGCACATAAACAACACTATCAAATCTGTAAACAGAAAAATGGGATCCTTATACCGGATCAAACCATTTCTCACCCCATCAGCTAGAGCCACTATTGCCCACTCTCATCTTATATCCACTCTCTAAACAAACTAGCAACATGCTACAATAACATTGCCCGCTTCGCCACTGGCAACCCCTTCAGAACCCATCACTGCCTTAATTTGAAACTTCTAGGCTGGCTAGAACTACAAAACTATCTTACACTCACACAACTCTCAATTGCACACAAAATTTTATACCAACCTGATAACACTCCAATTCTTTCACAGCTTTTACCCCGTTATAACAATCTTACCTCCCTTCACTCCTCTTCTAAACTCTTGACCAAACCCATAAAAGCTCACAACTTAGCTGGTGACTCACTATTCACTAATACCACAGGCCAAGTTTGGAATTTACTACCTAGGGATATAACACTAATCACATCCCTACCCCTCTTCAAACAACAAATCAAACTGTACTTCCAAAATCACTGGCTTTGCTCATGTAATACTCCTGACTAACTTCTCTCCCCCCCTCTCCTGACCTTTTACTTCACCTTGTGCTTTATATCTAGCATATACCTTTCCTTTCCCTTTAAGTCACTCTATGTTCTGACCTATTTTTCATACCTCTCCCATACCCTCTTGTTAGTCGTTCTTTTGCTCTCATCTCTTGACTTCAATCTCCTCCCTATCTTCTCACATTACTATTTTCCTCCTTCTCCTTCCACTCTATTTTAAATTCTTATTGTAGTAGGAGCCCTATGGCATAGCCTGTATGTAATTATTAGTAGCCCTTGAAACTGTCCTATCTCTAGTCAGGACTTTTAATGATGGTGTGCCTTACTTTTTGTGAATTTTATTCACCTAGTTTATTAATTGCAATTTGTATTCATTTTTTTTACTATTGTTGTCTTAATTGTATTCTTTGTGTTTATTAAAAGTATGTCTCACTGCTATGTTCTATGTGGAGCTTTTCTCCCCGGGCCTCTACTGAAAATGGAAATATATCCAGCTAGACTAGCCCGGTCAACAAATGTAAAACAATAAAATAATAAAAATAATAATAAACTACTGGCACAATTCCTGCCAGGGAAGGAAAACACACTGGCAGACAACCTAAGCAGAAATATGACAGATCCACACGAATGGAAGTTGCATCCTCAAGTTTTCACAAAGATAACTCAGGCATGGGGTCAGCCAGATATAGATCTCTTTGCTACCCACAGAAATTGCCAGTTGAAAAAATTTTGTTCAAGGACCTATCATCCACAGGCCTGGAAAGTGGACGCACTTTCCTTCATTTGGGCAACATTGACAGTCTATGCCTTCCTGCCTCTTCCTCTGCTGCCCAAAGTTCTATTAAAAGCTAGAGTAGAGAGGTTGAAAATTATT
>NC_056732.1:1352935895-1353073395 GCF_019279795.1 Protopterus annectens | reverse complement strand
GTCCCACAGTGTACATCCTACCATCTGTCTAGGGCACTTCTGTCTTCTTCGCCTGCTCTACCTTTATTGCTTGGCCTTTAATACCCAGGTTTCTGCACCATACAACCTTGCTTTTCAGCTTCTTTGGCATTCTCATGTTATAGTATCCCTAACACCCTGTGCTAGTTGACCACATTCCCTCTAATTCTAGCTTTGACTTCATAATTCTGACTTCCCTTCTTCTCAGCCACCCTTCTGAAATATTTGAGACTATTAGTCTGTTCCACTTTTTCCCTTCTGTCTCAGTTTTCAGCTTCTGTTTTCCCTCATTTGCTGCCGTGACAACTGTCTTGTGTGTACTTGGTTTCATCTCATCTGCCCTCTGTTTTGCATCACATCCCCTTATTTCCTGAAGTCATTTTTCAGAGTTTGCTTGTAATGCCACATCATCTGCATACAGTATCCTTGCTGATCTGTCCATTTCATCCTGTAAATCAGTCATCAGTATGCACAGCAGTGGGCTTAGTGCTGAACTGTGATGTACTCCCAGTCTGATGTGAAACATGTCTTTGATGTGTACAGTTTTTGTAGTTGTGTTATTTGGATCCTTTTACATAGCCTGCACTAATTGTACCAATGTTTTTTGTCATTTGAACCATCACAGGACTGTCCAAATTGCCTTTCTTGAGATTTCTCAAATGTTTTCTCCAAGTCTAGGAGTGCCCAGTTAAGACTCATTCCTCCTCTCCGATTTCTTCTCTACTGTCTTGTCTCACTGCAGACATCAGGTTGTTTGTGCTGCATCCTGATCTGAAATCAAACTGCTCATCTCCTATCTAATTTCTACTACTGTGCATATTTATCCGTTACCCTCTCCAGCACTTTCGTGCAGTATGTCATGAGTTTGATACCTCCAAACTGCCCACAATTGTACATGGCCCCTTTGTTCTTGTACACTGACACCAGAATACTTATATAGTCATCTGGGAAATGCTTTTCTCTCTCTGCTGTAAGTACCCCCCAGGAGCAATTTATATCCTAACTCACCCTGCATCTCTATCATATCTGCAATGACTTCATCTGAGTATATTTCCCTGACTACATTTTCCTTAGTGCTTTTCTTACTTTTAGGCTAGTCATTTCCTAGAAATAGACACTTTTCTCAGAGAACAGTCCGTGTTCCTTAGTATAAAGAACCATTTGAGATGGTTTATGCACCTAATGAGGATGCCCCTTTGTTGCAGCTTTTTAACTGTAACATACTGTTAATGGTGGTGTATTTTGAGCCTTTACAGGCAAAAGCAAATTATAATTCTGCAAACAAATGTCATTATCCATTGAACCTTGTAAAATGTTATTAATACAGGTTGCAGAGTCGTCGTGCTTCACAGAATGGTCTTTTGTAAATGTATTATGTCTGAAGTCTTTTATGTTAAAGTTCTATCACCAAAATTGTTTTTAGACAGAAAAGAAAGTTTTAAATACCCCAGAGATTGTACATTGTATGTGCAGAATACCAGTGATTTTTTTCCCTTCCATGATGTGACTTTTCATACAACTGCATTTTTTTGTGTGTTGTGTAATTCTTTGAAATACTGCTAAAAATGGAAAGAAGTAGTTTAATAAATAGCCTTATGAGCAACACAGAGAATCTTCAGTGCTGTACCTGCTGTAAGGAAATCTGACAGTTATTTTACAATCCCTGTTTCTACTTTCACATGATATCACAGGTGCTTTTATAAGAGGAATGGTTTCCTGAAATATTAACAGACTTGCAGAAGATTTGCAATTTTTTCAGAAAAGGTAATTTTAAACCTGAATATTCTCATAACTGCATGATACACCGAAGTACTTGTGTGTCAGATTACCGTTTGAGTTAAAGTGATGTAATATACTTTCTCCAAACTGCTTGTTTGAATTAAAAAAAAAAAATCTGTTGCAGAGTGAGGAGCTTCGTAATCTGGGAGGATCTCAACTCCAGACTGAAAAGAGATAATTGGGGGGGGGGCGTTAGTGGGGTTAGGCACCTAATGATGGTGCCTAATTATCACCTCCTGCTGAATGTGTACTGAGCACAGTCCTTTAGGAGGAGGCCCCTGGACCAGTCTCAAGATGCATTGGAGTGATTGCATCTCTGCTGACTTGGAATACCTGGAAATCTGGATGGAGGGATTTTTATTTTTTTACTCAAAATTAAGCATTATTGTAATAAATCACACTATTTCAAACAACACTTAAGCCTAACAGTAAAGAACAGATTTGCTCTTTCACTTTTCACAGTAAAATCAAGTGTGGTAAGCTAAATAAATCCTGATATAAAGTGTGGTATTTTCAAAAACCTTTCAAGAGTATCTTGTTTCATGTTTATACAACTTCTCAGTGTTGCCAGTATGTTTTATTTTTCTTTCGATAGTTTTATTTTAGTAGTTTTGACAGCTGTCCTTATGTTAGCAAACTTTTATTCTTTAATAGGTATACCCTTTCAACATCTTACTGATATGTTCTAAACATACTGGCCCCACAGGTTCCATTTGTTGATAGCAAGCAGTTTTCCACACCCTCCTGTGGTTGGACTCAGTTTTCATTCCTTTGTCTTTCACTTTTCTTAACGGTGATTTATTCTTTATTTTCCACTTTCTGGTATTGGCATTCTTGGTTGATAGCATTATCACACTAATCAAGATTTACTACATCTCCGGTCTTCTGAATGTATGATTTTCTTCATTAGGTCACTGTTGCAGTGTTTCTTACATCTAGGACTTCTCCACTAGGTGTTCTGTCCATCCAGAGAGAGCCTTCAAGAGCTAAGGAGCCTTCCACTTAGGGTAGTATAGAGCTGCTCTGGAATACATGTAACTTGTTAGTATATAGGGGACAAAAGTCCACAACATCCTCAAAACTTTTTTGCTGACGTACACATCTGAATTTGTCTCATTGCTCAGTGTCACACAGTAGTCCTTTGCATCCCTATGGTTTAGTTGAGCTCAGGCAGATAAGTATCCCATTGGGATTCGTTTGTTCTTTCATTTTTATGTGACATTTGATTGTTGGTAGAGGTCCATGCAACCTTTCTTTTTAATACCTTTGTTAAATTATCACTTAAGACGTATGCAAACATTTGTATAAAAGAAAATAAACAATATTAACATCTTCCCAGTAATATACATTACAAGTCATTTATGATTGTTTTATAACTATAATCAGTCCAATTTATGTCTTCCCTTATAGATTAGTAGGTTCATAGATTAGTACTAGGTTAACTATCCTTGTGGGCCATTTTAAGCCTAGGCAAACTATCCCAGGGGTCAATCAAGCCATGCACCTTGTGTCTGTAGGTAAACACCTTAACCATTATGCCAACCTAAGATACTAATCTTATCTTGTTTTCTTTTTTTCTGTCACCACAGCTCTATTTTCTTTTATTTTATTATTTTTTTTATTTGTATATTTTTTATTACGTCATCAAAACATATTATGTCATCCATGTGTACCACATCACTAAATACTCCACAGCACAGTGGGATAGGCATGCCCCACAGGATCCGTCTGACCTCCCCCTCTACCGGCTCCAACACTGTTGCCCAGCACATCTGGGAGCCAATCTAGCAGCACTGCCTGCGCTGCTCCTGCACTATCTGCCCCCTCAGGTATTCCTTCCCCAGAGACTGGTCCAGTATTACCCTCCAGGAGCAGTGGTGGAGATGGTGATTTTCACCCACACTGAATTACCAGGGATGGTGTGTAGGTCTGTGCACCACATTGTTGGTGCATGCCTACACCGGCTGGCGAGGCTGCTTTCCTTCATCCTAAGTAATATCAGGAGGAGGAGATGCAGCCATCAGGCACTCCAGCCAGAGACAGAGTGAGATGATAGTGATGACAGTCCAGTGAGTGAGATCTCGATTCTCACTGTCACCCAGCTTGATGACCATGTGTTCAGGATGTTCCCACACTCACTCCAATCATGGTGTTCCCCCCACCTTTTGTGTCCATCACTGTCCCTGTCTCTTATCTTGTTTGTCTTCTCTGTCTGTAATTGCTTCCTTACCTACCCAACTTACCTCACCCAGACATTCCAACATCCCTTCCCCAACATTCTTCTCTCTCTCTCTCTCTCTCTCAAAAAATAAATAAATAAATAATGGGCAGGTGTCCCACAAACAAAATCGTCACATACATAGCTCTCCATTTCACACACGTCTTCTTGATACACTTTATTCTGTCCATTTGGCTATACAACTTGATTTTATTGTGGTCACTCCTCTCTGTGGAGGTGACAGTCCAAATTTAGTTAATATTTTGCAGATATGTTCCCTTTACACTGTTAAATAAATGGATAGCTGTGGTTCTTTCCTACCTCCCACCTGCACATTCCTGCCCTACTTTCCGTTTGTTCTTCCTCTGCTTGCTCCCCATTTCACCACTGTCCTATCTTCCACATTTCCTTCCTTTAATGCATTATTGCACGATGGTGCGAATCATGCACTAACATGCAGTAGCAGTAATGGGAAAGTAGTTAAAAGTATTAAATACAGCTGTATTCTAATTCAGTACCATCTGGCCTCAAAAAGGAATGTATCACTGCTTTAACTGCATTAACATATGCTGCCACAAAGTCATTTAAGTAGCAGGTGTATTCCAGAGACTCAATACTGTCAGACTTTGTTCTTCCCCCTGCTTGCTCCCCATTTCACCACTTTCCTGTGTACCCCATTTCAACATCTTTAATCTGGTCAAAAAATAGAATCACACACTACACACATAAGTAGGTACCCACCGTGGTGGTGCTGCGGTAACGTTGTCGCCTCACAGTAAGACGCTGTCCGGTTCGATTCTCAGCTAGAGCAACTTCTGCACGGAGACATGTGTGAATGGGCTTACTTTCGTTAAAGGTTGTGCGTCAGGGCTGGTAACTCGGCACGTAAAAATCAACTGCCAATCATTAGCGGACCGGAGTTCCGCTTTGGCGACCCCTAACCGGGAAAAGCCGAAAGACTCAACAACTACACACATAAGTAGCAGAAAAAGCAATTGATCCCTTCACTTTTTGGATCAATATGCAGTGAGGGTGAATGGTGACAAAATGCTGCACTTACATCTGCGCAGTGCCTGTTAACCCCACTGGGCTATGCCAACACACAGCAACATATCTCACATCAAAATTTCATTTCATTGCATTATTCCTCTGTAATGAAAAGAATTTTAAAGAATTGGATACACCTGTATTCCAACACAGTACCATCTTGGCCAATAAAGGAATGTGTCCGTGCATTAACATATGCTGCCACAGAGTCAGTTAAGCAGCAGGTGTATTTCATAGACTCGGTACTAGCTGTTAGGTTTTAGCAATGCAGCCTGCATTTGTGCACTGCTTACCTATGTGCAAACATGTGTAGCTCACATGTGTATGCATTTTGCTAACTGTCGCACAAACCCACTGCTCGCCCCCCTATGGAAATTTTTATATTATGCTGTATTACTGCTGTTTACTGTCCATTTCCTGTGTGTGACATGAAATTACATGTGTAAACATTACAAACTGAGGGCCCTATCTAACAATATGTCACATATTTACAATACATCCATCTATTCCCACCCCAAATACTGCAACATTGGTGTCTCAGTATTTTTTCCACACATATATCAGTCACAGTACAAAATGTAATATCAATTATTGTGTGCTGTGCAATGCACATCAGTCTGGTAATATGCAGAACTACAACTATTGACCGCATTCCTAAAACACTTATCTGCAAGGCTAGTGAAGGAATCAGCATGGACCATATCACAGGGCCATAGGTGACCTTCAACACACTTGACCCTACCCATTTTGTTTTTGTCCAGGGTAGATGTTGCTTATTGAACCTTGTGGACTTCTTGGATACTGTTCCCACAGGCCTAGATGAGGGATAACAGGACATACCGCCTATGTTGAGTTATCCAAAGCCTTTGACACTATCCCCCATTCTTGTGTCATAGTGAAGACTTCCCATGTCCCATGTAGGAATTTAGCCATGTAGTAGTAGAGGGATATGCAACTGGCTTACTGACATAACACACACTCTCAAAGTTGGGGACTGCACCTCCACCAGTATCCAATTACCATAAAAATGCCACAAGGATCTGTGCTGGGCCGTCAGCTGTTTGCAAACTACTTCCCTGAAGCACAGGCAATGGTAGATGGCCTGTGGCTTACCAAGTTTGCAGATGACTGGTAATTGGACACACTAATATAGAATAACCCAATGATGGGTAACATATTATGGAAATAACTGCTACACACAAATGATTGGTGCCAAACTCACAGACTGAACCTTAAAGCACACAATGGCTCATTGTCCCCTTTGGCAATGAAGTACCCATACTAATAATGATATACATAGCACCCCTCTAAGCTCAAACACAGTGTTGTGAGACTTGGGAACACATTGATATCAATCTACACTTTCATCACTATGTGTCCATAGAGGTGACACACACATTCTGTATTGCCCACATCATACATATTTACATCACATCCAAGACCAGGGTGGTCATACCTCTGCTGTACTCTACCCTTATCAGACCACTAATTGAGTAAATATTGCCTTCTGTCTGTACCTCACCAGACACATGTAGGGTTGTACCTGGGAGACTCCAGGGGTTCCAAGCATGACATAAATAGAAAGACTGAAAGACCTGTTAGTGTACTCAGTATCATGCAGCCTGATGAGAGGTTACCTATACCTGCCCTACAGAGCAGTCTCAGACCCTGCCTTACTGGAAATACTGCACATCTGCAAATCAAATGGGACAAGAATAACTTGCCTAGGGTTCTTAACCTAGCCTGTGACATAAACAGAACATGCTGGGGAGAAAGATATATCCCCCATTATACCATGACCCCCCATTAATATTCCAAAACGTGCACGCTGATTGGCCAGCGTGCACATTGTAAATCGACTTATACTAATGGAAAAAGGTCCAGTCACCGGACTTTTTCCATTAGTATACAAGTCTTTAAAACACTGTCGCTATGTTAAAAGAGTTTAACATAGCGACACAGGTTTAAAAAAGCAACAGAGATCTCCGTTGCTTTTTTTAAAGCTGTCTTGCTATATTAAACTCCTTTAACATAGCGACACAGTGTGTAAAAAGCAACGGAGATCTTGCTTTCTCCGTTGCTTTTTTTAAACCTCTCACTATGTTAAATGGGTTTAACATAGCGAGACAGCTTTAAAATAAGCAACGGACATCTCCGTTGCTTATTTTAAAGCTGTCTCGCTATGTTAAACCCATTTAACATAGCAAAACAATAAAAAGCAACAGAGATCTTGCTTTCTCCGTTGCTTTTGGCCACAGCTCTGATGTACTGCGTAGGCATACGTAGTACATCAGAACTGCCGCTGATACCAGACAGCTGCAGAAGGGCAGCAAAGAGTCATTATACAATGCCATTATTTAAGAAAAGTAATTATTTATTTTCTTAAATAATATCATAGTATAATAGGAATAACCCACGCCTGGGTGTGGGTAATGCGGGATTTACCCACGGTTGTCTTTGTTTGGTCCCTCGGGCTTCGCCCTCAGGACCAAACCACGCCAACCGTGGGTAAATCCCACATTACCCACACCCAGGTGTGGGTTATTGCTATAATGACTCACACTCCTCTGTAATAAGCTCCCACTGTGTGTGAATCAGCACTCCTCAAAGGCCCTGTTTAATCGCAAACTTGACTACTGGTTAGGTGATTGTAAACTCACCTCTGGAGTGGCACCTATATCCCTCATGGACAGGGCCAGTTGGTGCTGCTTACAAAATCACTCTGCTAACAATAACCATCCAACTATGCTCAATAAGGGTACTTTTGTTCTTACACAGCTAGGCTGCAAAACACTGTAGAGCCATTAGGCTAGTAGCCTCCTATGTACATATAAAGCTATGAGCCTTACAGGTCTGCCAACATTTTGTCTCCCACATGGCCTGCTAATGACATCTACTATAAGCAGTCTTATAAAGGTCAGACTAGTGCCATGGTGTTTGCATAACATACTGTGTTCTGTAGTCTGTGTACATAGATAGGTAGGGGTTCTATTCTCATTGCAGTCAAGTGTGTGTGTGTGTGTGTGTGTGTGTGTGTGTGTGTGTGTGTGTCTGTGTGTGTGTTTGTGTCTCTGTCTAGCCAGAAGAGCAGAGGTGTGTATCCTGTAGTTACTGCTCCAATACCATGAATTGACAATATTGTAATACTTGCATATGCCTACAGATCCATTTCATGCAGTCTTCCCAACTTCTTCTCTCCAACATGCACTCCTGATGTCATCCACTATTTGCTGACCTGCAACCATGTAAAAGTCAGACTTGTGCTATGGTGCTTGCGTAAAGTACTGTATTCTGTAATCTGTGTACTTGGGTATGGGTTCTATTCTCACTACAGTCAAGTGTGTGTGTGTGTGTGTGTGTGTGTGTGTGTGTGTGTGCTGTTGCTTTACACTACAGAGAGCATTTTACAGTATCCCTAGTATGTGGGACACTGTTATATTCTCCTGAACAGACACAGCTTATTCTCCTGAACATAAACCTCACTCCTCCTCCAGGTCCATTATTCTGCATGTATTGTTCCCAGAATTTGTCTGTTTTTATGTTAATTGCTCCTTCCCTTTTCTAAAGATTGTACTTCCAGTTATTTTATCTTTGTTACAATATGCAATACTTGAAATACAGTTGGTTTAGACTTTGATTTCCATTTTTTAGTCATTTGTTTTTTTGGCAGCCACCAGAATCAAATTTCGCAAAGCCTTACTATGTCTAGGCAATTCAGATTCTCTATCCTAACCAAAAGAATCATTGCCTTTGTCACATCCATTTGCTAACTGAATATTTCTGACTGTAGGAAATTTTTGAAATATGCCAACTCACTACACTCCCAAAACATATGTTCCCACTTAACTCTTTCTTCACTGCCTCACCTCTACCATTTGCCATCTACCTGAGGAAAAATTCTTGAGTCTGCTTGTGGTATAAAAATACCTATGCAAACACCTCCAAGCAAAAATTCCTAAACCTTCTAGACTTTGCATACTAGGGAGCCATACAAGTGTCCTCCCATTGTTCCCTTGTAAATTGCTTATCCAGTCTCTCGCAGTCTTTTCTGACTACCTCTGATTGATTCCCCGTTATCGTGCAGTATTTTATATGCCTTACTAATTATCCCTTTTTTTACAGTAGCTTCTGTTCTAAATTCAACTAAAAACTCTACCAGAGCAGGTCTTTCACTTAGGATTCCACTATCACTTTATCTTTGCTTATACTCTGTTACAAATCCCTGGTAGGGAAGGCAGTCTCTAGCCTGCAGTCCAAATGTCTCCTTGGCCTCATCCCATTCTGTTATCTTTCCCGGTCTTATTTCCTCCTGATACCTTAGTTCCTTTTCCATTTTCTCCATTAAATTCCGGCCACCTCTTGCCTATGCTCTGTAACCCTACTTGTAGGTATACCCTATTGGAAAATTCTCCATTCTGATGTTGACTTGGTTGTTAAAATACTTTCTGCAATTTTATGAAAAAATATTCTGTCTGGCGGCCATTGTTCTCCTTAAGGATCTGAATCCAACATCCTACTCTCTCCTTATTTCTTGAATTCTCCCCTTTTTTTCATCATCATCCCTTTCCACTTTGAATTATAACTTTCTGCTTGTGTTAGATATGTTGTGTCTTTCAGCTTTTCCCGGTCAGGGGTCGCCACAGTGGACCTCCGGTCTGCTAATGATTGGCAGTAGATTTTTACGTGCCAAGTTGCTGGCCCTGACGCACAACCTTCAATGAAGGTATGCCCATTCATGCATGTCTCCACACAGAAGACGCTCTAGCTGAGAATCGAACAGGACGTCTTACTGTGAGGTGACAGCGCTACTGCAGCACCACTACTGCGAGTTTTAATTGCATAGCTGTAAAATATCTATTCTAATATACTTCACAAAAAAATTAGTCTATCCTGTGTACGCAAAGTGTACCTTATTAAATGTTTTCTCATCAGTTCCTCTGGAAATAATCACCTACTCGCTTCTTTCTACTTGTGTGTTCTTGTAAAACCTAAGTATAGTTCTTTGTTTTTGTAAAAGCTTCCAAATATTGCTCTCTGTAAAATTCCTTGTTCTGTAAATATATCCTTAGCTGCCATTAGAGAAACCTTTTAATCCATACTCCTAAATACTTCTACTTCATATTATTGCGTCCCCATAAATCTGGATGTTGCTGAACCAATTCATGTGTGGGTACATAATTTACGGCTATATCCTTTGTTTTATCTTTATGGCTATATCCTTTGTTTTATCTTCATTAATTTTAAATCCCCAAAATACTTGGAACTTTCTCAAAATGTGCCACAATAAGATGTGTGCTGATCTGATGTACTATGGAAAACAAACTTTAATATCTGATTTGTCTAGCTTATTACATTAGCTTGAATTTTCTGTAAGTAAACTTTTTGTTATTTATCTGAGACTAAAAATAGAAGACATAGCATTTATAATCAACCTTACTGGGTGCTTGGCTGTGTTGTAAAAGTTGTTGGATTTTTTTCCTGGTTTCTACAAATCTGTTTTATTGATTGGATGCAATCCTTGTCTTTATTTAAGACCGTATATCACTGGGCCAAAACACTTTCTTTGGCATTTTGGCTCACATGCTTACCTAATATACTGTGGACAGGCTGTAGTATCTGACTTGTCTGGCTTCTTACATCAGCTAGAATTTCTCTAAGTAAGCTGTTTTTGTCCTTTAGCTGAGACAGTATTGTTATGACTTCTTACATTTTCCCCAATCCGCACACCCCTTTGCTTCCATTTTAAAAGCCAGTGTCTGGCTTTTGCCCCTTTTAGTAATCTGACTTCCAAAGTCCCTCCTTCCCCCTTTGATTGCTGTTGTCAGTTGTGTAAGCTAATTACGTACTTTTCCTACCCATTGTTTTACATAGATCTGTAATACTGATAGCCACTCAGCATTTTCGCAGTGATCCCATCATCTTGACATCTTTATCATATTCTTAGAGAGTCCTGAATAAGTCCTGTGCCATCCTTGGCAAATAAGATTATCTTACTGTTGCACATTTCATTGAACTGCATTATCTGCTGATTTTTGCATTTGATTGCTGAGAAGCGTTGAGAAGCTTTACTTGCAGTATTACTGTGTAATTTGCTACTTTGGATTTTTGTTGTTACTTAATTGTTGTATTTCTGCAGTTTTGGCCCTGCTAAAGGGATTCTGTACAGTTTGCTTTATTTTAAGTGCCTGTGCAAACTTGAGTTTGCGAGGCTCTTGGATAATTCTCACAGAGCTTAGCAATCCTTCGTGTCTTCACCTGTGCTTCTGATGTGATTTCCTTGCATCATGTGTCATCCAGGCACAAACTCAGTGCTTGTATTTAAAAATCACACTTCCAGACTGTAAGTATCCAACTGTTGATTTCTTGTTTCATTTGTGCATTTATTTGTATACAAGGCTGAAATTACCTCAACAACACACACACTACATCCACCACACACACTGTCCACAGACATAGACCATCTTATGCTGAAGCCCTAAAATACATTTTTCCCAAACCTCAAAGACCTCCTAAGCATGTAAACAGCAATGCCTATCCTCTGCAATCTGGACAGCATTCATCAGAACCAACATCAAATGTCGCACATAAGACTACACCCAGTGGACCCCTGAAAACAAAGCCCATAAGGCAAACAATTTACCCAGGGCTCTTATCATAGGGGATACCTTTGCATGACGCACAGATGCCCCACTCACCAGACTGGACAAGGAAAAGATTACAGTCAGTTGCTTGTCTGGAGCCAGGATCCATCAATTTACACACACACTCAAGTCATTACACCACAGGTACAGTATGGTTCTATCATAACTATTTGGGCTGGACTATATGAAGAGAGATGTTATGGATTTCTTTGAATGTGCGTCTCAGACTAGTATATGCCTTGCATTGAGCAGCATTCTACCTTCACCAAGGATGATGCCACAGTATGAACAGAAATGGCTGACTTAAACAATTGGCTTAGTTTCTGGTGTCATTCCAGGGAGATTCAGTATATGTCAGCCTAGGATAATATGGTCAACAGACCACATTGCTTTGCTAAAGATGGCTTGCGCCTGTTCCCCCTGGGCTTCTGGAATTTGGCTCAAATTTTATTCGCCCACTTAGAGAATTTTTTAGGCAATGCCAAAGTGATAAACCTACCGACATAGCAAATAAAACCCAAAGGAACTTAAAGGTGTCGTTGCTCAATTCCCCCCTCCCCCATGTCACATCCTCACTGGTGAGGTCAGATCACAAAGCTGTCTCATTTGAAATAAAGATCTACTTGGAAAGCCCAGCAAAACCTGTTACAGCTACAAACTATTCTAAAGCAAACTACATCCTATTAAGTGACATTTTGTCAAAATTCAGTGCTCCGCCCAACCCAGAGTTCACAACAACCTATGCAGAATTATTCACAGAAACACTGTACAAACATGTAAATGACTGCATAGAGGTTGCTGCACCTACCAGAAGTAAGCCTAAAACAGCCCACCCCTCCCCCCCTAAAAAAACACACTGGTGGAATCCTATCTTAACTGGGTAAATAGGTTCATAGGTGTGTACTAGGCTATGGCCATGGAACCTTTGCAAGCCTAGCCCATAGAAGTGCCCTGGCATCATTCCGCCCGACATTAGTTCCCAGTGCTCCTATTATGTAGAGCCACTGGAGTGATCCCCAGGGTGAACTTTCTATTACCCATCCACTCATCAAGTTTTCTCTTGAAGAGAGACAACGAGGTGCTCTGCGTTTCTGGGTGAGGAGTCGGTGAGGAACCTGTCTCTCCAGCATGATGTCCTTCAAGGATGCATCTGCAGTCCTTGCATATGGGTTGTCTTGCCTCAGGCAGCCCTTCGGTCGGCCGGATTCCAAAGTCTGGGTCCGGCGTCGGCTGATGTCGCCCTTACCCCGAAGTCAGAGCACCTGGGGTATAAAAGCGTCAGCTGACGCCATCTTCCTCGGTCTTTCTTGCCGTGTGGTGCCCGAAGCAGAAGCAGTTCGCAAGTGCCGGTCGGCCAGCTCCTGTAACTTCAGCTACCGAAGACTTCAAAAGCTAAGTACCCCGTTGGGGACTCTTTCTTGCCTCAGCCGATGTCAGATCAAACACGTAAAGTTAATAATTGCTTAACTTGTGGGAAACAAATACCTCATAAGGATTTCCATTCTTACTGCCTCCCCTGCCTAGGCCCAGACCACAATGTCTCGGCCTGTACTGCCTGTGCCTCCTTCAATCGACGCACTCTTAGGCGTCGGGCGGAGTTTGCAGAGGAATTTTTTGGGGCTAGTTACTCTTATAACATGCCGTCGGAGACTCCGACTTCTCATTTAACCAAAAAACGGAAGGACAAGGACCGACGCACGTGGACCGTGGTTTCAGCCGAAACCACGCCTAGGGCTACCGCGAGTGTCTCGGTCTCGGCTGAAACAGAGTCCTTGGTACTTCCGACCGTGGAAACCGCACAACCGACAACCACGGCCCCGGAGGCCTCTTCTGAGTCGGTTATAGAATTTCCCTCAGAAACCGGTGTTCAGGAAACATCCGACACCATTCCCCTAGACAAAACTACTCCAGCACGTGGAGCAGCCAGGCCCCCTGCATCCATGTCCATAAAAGCATTCACTAGGGCTAAAGCTGCTAAACAGCCAAAATATCTGCCTCCCAAGGCTATTCCTCAGGGATCCACTACAGGTTCACAGATCTTAGGTTTAGCTGAGGACCTTATTTCCTTAATTAGGGGGACTCAGCCTCATCCGGACAGGGGCTCTCATCCTCCTCTAGACAAAAGGCCCAGGGTTGAGCCCACTGATCCACAGTCTTCTGATGAGGCCTCAGATGGCTCTGCTCTATCAGACTACCAGGAGGAGGCCTTTACGGCCTACGAGGATTCTGATGCAGAGGAATCTATTCCCTCTGCCTCCCCTCCTGAAGAGCTGTCCTTTGGGGAGACCCTTCACTCCATGAGAGAGCATGTCCAGTGGCAGGGCCAGGAATTCTCCGATTCCAGGAAGAGATTAAGGACTTTTTTGCATTTACCTCGGCATAGACTTTTGGCTATTCCTCCTGTTTTAAATGTCATTGTTGATGTGTATTCTGAGTCTAGCATTACCCCTGACTCCCTTCCTCCGGCTCCTGTCAAACCCGATAGGTACTACAGGGTCCCGGATTCGCATCATTTCCTTTACAAGGCCCACTCTGCTGACCCAGAAACTATTTCCCAGGGCCCTAAAGGGGTTGCAACTGCCACTACTAAAAATCCACTCCCCTCTGAAAGGGAGTCCAGGGCTTTAGAGCGATGGGGTAAAAAAGTATATACTTCTTCCACTCTTTCTATGAGGGCATTAAATTGTCAATTCCATATGATACAGTACCAAGAGTATTTGTTAGATGAATTGCATAAAAAACTGTCTTCACCTGAACCCCTAGATCGCAAGTCCCTTCAGGATCTGGTACATAACTCACAACAGATTAGCAACCATTTCTTGCAGTGTGGTTATGATGCATTGGAAGCTTCATGTAGGTCAGCAATGACAGGTGCAGTCATACGTAGGCATGCTTGGCTGAAGGAACAATCTCTGCCAGATCATGTTAAAGCAAAGCTTCTGGATGCCCCACTGGAAAAGCAAAAGTTATTTGGCTCCACTGCTCAGGAGGTCTTAAAGAAATTTGAGGAAAAGGCTAAATCTGTACAAACAGTCAAAGATTTTCTCCAGGTCCAACCACCAAGATTCAGCAGAAATTGGCCTTCTAAGAATTGGTCCTTTCCAGACACAGAGAGATTTCAAAGAGGCAAGAACAGGCGTGCCAGAGGTAGAGGGCAAACTAGAGGCTCCTACAAAGGACGTCAATGGCAGCCTCCTAACCAGAGAGGTAGTGCAGGACCTACAACTGCTGCACAAGGACAGACCCAATGACTTCACCTTGACCCCGCCGACCAGGGCTCAATTGGAAGCACCTTTGGGCGGAAAGCTATCTTTATTCTCAAGAAATTGGCACAGGTATTACAAGGGACAAATGGACACTGCAAATAATAGACAAAGGATACAGGTTCCATTTAGGTTCCATTTTCATACATTACCAGAAAGAAAAGGCATGCCAAACCTGCCACCGAATCAAAGGGCAGAAGCTTTAAAACAAATTGCCAACCTATTGCAAATGAAAGCTATAGAAAAGGTTCCTCTCACAGAACAAGGCCAAGGATTTTATTCCAGACTATTCCTTGTCCCAAGAAAAGAAAAACAATGGAGGCCTATTCTTGACTTGTCCGCACTGAATACTTATCTCATTGTGCCAAAATTCAAAATGCTGACCCTACAGCAACTCTTTCCCATGCTGGGCAAGGGGTCTTGGCTGGTAACTCTAGACCTCAAGGAGGCAAACTTGCATGTCCCTATCAGACAAAGTTGCAGAAGACACCTCAGATTTCTTGCAGGTTCAGAGCATTATCAATTCTCAGCATTGCCCTTTGGCTTATCTACTGCGCCCAGAGTATTCACGAAATGCCTGGCATCAGTAATTGCACACTGCAGACTTCAGGGGATTCAAATTTACCCATATCTGGATGACTGCCTTATACAAGCGGACAGCCAACAAACTTTGGTAAAACACTTGAATTATGCCATCCGCCTACTTCAGGCCTTGGGATACACAGTCAACATTCACAAATCAAGACTTGTTCCATCCCAAAGAATAACCTTTCTGGGTGCGGAACTAGATACAACCACCCAAATGGCTTTTCTCACAGAAGAAAAACAAAGACAACTACCGGATTACTTCGAAAATCTGACAAAACAAACTCAGATGACTGCAAGGAAATTCCTGCAGGCCCTGGGTTACATGGCATCGTGCATTCTTCTGATTCCACAAGCAAGGCTGCATATGAGGAAACTACAATGGTACCCAAGGAGTTTATGGTCTCAGCACAATCACAGCCTAGAAGCTTTGATACCACTCATTCCATGCCTTCAAAAGGAATTTCTGTGGTGGGCTCAAGCAAGCCAGTCAAACGGGGGTCTGCCCTTCAGCAAACCAATAACCAGCCATACCATTACATCGGACGCTTCAGACCATGGATGGGGAGCACACATGGAGGGCAGATGCATCCAAGGACTATGGTCACAGAAAGAATTGCGCATGCACATAAACCAAAAGGAAATGATGGTAGTGATACATGCAATCGAGGCTTTCAAACACTTTCTGCATCAAGGCCACCTGCTAATAAGGACAGACAATACCACAGTTATGTGGTACATAAACAAGCAAGGAGGTACCCATTCCTACCCTCTTTGCAGGCTGGCGATGAATCTTTGGGAACTTTCCCTAAAACTCAGTATAGAGCTGCAATCCCAGTTTGTGCCAGGAAAAGACAATATACTGGCGGACAGCCTAAGTAGAAATATCATGCATCCACACGAATGGATGCTGCACCCAGACATCTTCCTTCAGATAACACAAACATGGGGGAGGCCGGACATTGATCTTTTTGCCTCCCACCACAACCATCACCTGAAGAAATTCTGCTCAAGGACATACCACCCACAAGCATGGAAAGTGGACGCCCTCTCTTTCAGCTGGAATTCTCTAACAGTGTATGCATTTCCACCTCTTCCACTAATGACCAAGGTCTTACTGAAAATCAGGACAGAGCAGCCAAAAGTGATTCTGATAGCCCCAGACTGGCCAAGACAGCACTGGTACCCACTGTTAAGGAGCATGTCACACACAAAACCGTGGCCTCTACCACAATGGTCACTTCTTCTGACGCAGCACAATTACAAAACTCTGCACTCCAGCCTGAAAACCCTGCAGCTGACAGCCTGGAGAATACCTTGACTCCTCATCAGGAAAAGCTATCCAAGAGAGTGAAGGATATCATCATGGAAGCTCGCAGGCCTTCCACAAGAAAGGCATATTCAGCAAAATGGAACAGATTCCGCACTTGGAGCACCGCAAAGGGCCTAGATGTGACAGTGATGAGCATGGCACATATCCTGGAATACTTGGCAGAAATGCTCCACAATGGCCTTTCTTACTCTTCCATAAAAATTCATGCTTCAGCAATTTCAGCAGAATACAATACTGATCCACCTGTCTTCTCTCATCCTCTCTTAAGGCAGTTTCTAAGAGGAATTAAAAACATCAATCCTCCAAGGAAACCACCAGTGCCTACTTGGGACCTTAACTTCATGTTGGAAAAGTTAACTCTACCTCTCTTTGAACCAGCAGCATCTTCAGAGCTACAGTTCCTGTCTTGGAAGGCTGCCTTCCTTCTGGCCATAACCTCAGCAAGAAGAGTATCTGAATTGCAGGCCCTCATGGCAGTACAACCATTTCTTATTTTTCATCAGGACAGAGTCTTTTTGAGAACCAATCCTTCATTCATGCCAAAGGTGGTATCCAGGGTCTCATTGAACCAAGCTATTCACCTGCCTACCTTCTTTCCAAATCCACAAAACAAGGGGGAGAAACTTCTGCATACCCTGGACATTCACAGACAGTTGCGCTACTACTTGGACAGAACTAAGACTTACAGAAAAACTGACCAGCTTTTTGTAGCATATGCTGCTGGTATTCAAGGAAAAGCAATTTCCAAACAGACAGTTTCAAAATGGATAGGGAATTGCATTCGATTCTGCTACTCTTTTCATGGCAAAACTGTGCCAGCTAACATCAGACCTCATTCCACCAGAGCCACAGCCACCTCCACAGCCTACTTAAGAGGGGTGGCTACCAAGGACATTTTAGAAGCTGCTACATGGAGCTCCGTGCATACATTTTCCAAGCATTACAATTTACCCTTATATTCCAGATCCATAGCAGACTTTGCTACGGCAGTCCTGCAGGGCATTTTAGCTACACCATCCTTTTCTTAGATCCTACCACCCCCAGCTTGGCTATGGTATTCTACCCATATGTAAGGACTGCAGATGCATCCTTGAAGGACATAGTACAGTTTTGTACCTACCATAAATGTAGATGTCCGATAGGTATGCATCTGCAGTCAGGTTTACCCTCCCTCCTTCCCCTCTGTGGTATTTCTTGGTACTTAACCCCAGCTAGCTATAAGAGGGATATCTATTATGGTGTATTTGTTTTATATTACTGTGCATGTTTGGAATTTTTTGCATCTCTCCAAATTTAGCCTTCCTTAGAGGGCACCTGGCATCTGGGGCAAGAAAAACTGAGGAAGATGGCGTCGGCTGACGCTTTTATACCCCAGGCGCTCTGACGTCGGGGTAAGGGCGACATCAGCTGATGCCGGACCCAGAGGAATCCGGCCGACCGAAGGGCTGCCTGAGGCAGGACAACCCATATGTAAGGACTGCAGATGCATACCTGTCTGACATCTACATTTATGGTAGGTACAAAACTGTACTTTCTGTTGATTGTGGTAATGAAGTTGAGGTCTCTGGAGTGTGTGGTGCGGAGGGATTGGGATTTCTTTAGATGTAACATTTCTAATACATCTGGGTCAGACATGGCTTTGTAAGTCAAGCAGAGATCACCTCTAAGTAGGCGATATGAGACTGAGAATAGCTGGAGTCTTTTGAGTCTGTCCGTGTAGGACATGTGTTTAATGCCCAAGATCCTCTTCATGAGGTACTTCTGTGACCTCTCCAGCTGTTGCAGGTGTCTAGTGAGGTACATGCGAAATGGGGCATTATACTCTGGTCTTATGAGGGAAGAGTAGAGGGAGATGACCTCTTTCTTCCCGGATACAAAACCCTTGGTAATGAGATGTGCCACATAGAAGGACTTTCTGACCACAGTGGCAGTGTGGTGGTCGAAGGAGAGGTCGCTGTCAACCTGCAACCCCAGTTCTCTTATAATGCCTTCAGTGTTCAGTGGGCTCCCATCGATGTAATTAGTGGGAACTGAGTTTTTACCAAAGGGGATAACAACGCATTTTTTGGCATTAACCTTAAGGCCATGATTTCGACACCAGTCATTGGTCTCCGTGAGGCCTTTCTGTAGGATGTCTGCATCACTTGGGGAGTTAATAATGGCTCCCAGCTTGCAGTCGTCTGCAAACTTGGTCAGCCAGCATCCCTTTGTGTTGGCCTGGACTTCTGAGAGGTAGATGCCAAACAGGAGTTGACCTAGGACCAATCCCTGTGGGACTCAACTCGTGACTGGTCAGCAGTCTGACTTGGGGAGTCCGCTACTTTCACACTGTGTGTTCTATCTGTGAGCCAATTTGCAACCCACCTAGTGATATAGGGGTTGATACCTAGTTTGGTGAGTTTATCAGTAATTCCCGATTGAAGAATGGTATCAAAGGACTTGGCCAGATCGAGGTAGGCTGTATGCACTGCCTTGCCTTCATCCACACCCCTGGTGACTGACTCAAAGAAGTCAACCAAGTTGCGTAGGCATGATTTCCCTTTCACAAAGCCAAATTGCATAGGCTCTAGAGTTTGGAGATTTCCTATATCTTTGTTAATCAGGTCCATCATGATGATGTGCTCCATAGCTTTACATATCAGACTCTTCAGGCTAATGAGGCAATAATTCCCAGGGTCTGTAGTCGCTCTCCCTTTATGGAGAGGGATGACTGTAGCAGTGCGCCATTCGATAGGGACAAAGCCTGAGGAAAGGCTGTGACTGAACAGGGCACACATATGTGGTGCCAGTTCACTTTATAATTCATGTAGAACACAGCCAGGAATATTATCGGGTCCCATGGAAGCTGTATTCTTGGCCTTGGACAATGCAGCTTTAACCTGTGCTGCGGTAATGCTGGGTGCCTGCATTCATCCGGTATTGTGATTGTTCCTTTGAGGGGGTAATGTTGGCACTGAATCTGTCGGCCAGTATGTTGGCAATATCTGTTTGCTTAGTATAGGAGGTACCATTGTGCAGTAACTCAGAGCAAATTTGGGTATTGCCATGGAGGTTCTTGATGTAACTATAGAAGGCTTTGTGATTATTTTTAGTGTCTGCTGCAATTCTGCCTTCATAGCTGGCTTTGGAGGAGTTGATGAGGGATCTCAAATTTTTGTTGAGGCTATTAAGGGAGTTTTTCCAGTCTTGGAACTTCACTTTTTTCTGCAACAGTTTCTTCCTTCTGTTGTAGAGTTTATTAATGGCAGGGGACCACCAAGATTGGCTTCATTTTTGGAGGAGAGAGTCTTGGTTCTGTTGGGTATGGCTAGATGTTCATCATGTTACACTGCTGCCGTCATTACACTCTGGTTATCCTGCCGTCAGGCGGTCCTGCAGTCGGCCAGAGTTCCAAAGTCTTGGTCCGGCATCGTTGCTGTCTCTTCTTCCCTGATGTCAGTGCGCCAGGGGTATACAAGATGCATCTGACGCCATTTTCTTCAGTCTTTTTTGCCGCGCGGTGCCCGAAGCAAAAGCAGTTCGCAAGTGCCGGTCGGCCGACTCCTGAGATTTTTGAAGTCGAATTTCAGATCCGAAGTCTTCAATAAAGCTAAGTACCCCATTGGGGAAACTTTTTCTTGCCTCAGACCGATGTCAGAAAAAGTTAATAATTGTATTTCTTGTGGGAAGCAAATACCTCATAAGGACTTTCACTGTATTCCATGCCTAGGCCCTAATCATGACGTCACTAGTTGTCGGTTTTGTGCTAGATTTAACAAACTCACTATAAAACGACGTTTTGATTTTGCTTTGCACTACTTTGGCCGAAGGTTCAATTATACAATGCCGTCAGAACAACCGACAACCGCAATTCATAAAAAACGCAAAGACAAGGATAAAGACAGGCATCCGAGGTCCAAAACCGACGAAGCCTCTTCTAGGCCAGTCGCCGGTTCTCAGTGAGGCGCTTTCGCAGCCCCTGACACCCGCTACCTCAGAGCCACAGGCTGCCTCCGACTCCCATGTGGAGACAACAAGGCCTCTGGAAACTCAAGGTATTAGACCTACGGAAACTAGTCCCTCAGATGGGTCTGGAGCCGCTGAGCAGGCAACTGCTTCTGAGGGTGTTTTCAGACCTTCACAACTTACCATTAAAGCAACAGCCAAGACAAAAACACCATTAAAGACAAAGAAGCAAGTACAGCATTCTCCTGGACAGTCCTCCATGCCTAAGAAACAGATGCTCAAAATGGCCAAATACCTCATTACTCTAATCAAGGGTTCCCATCCCCCTCCTGAGAAAAGGCCTAGGCAGGATACAGACTATGATTCCTCTGATCAGGTTTCCATTTCCTCTGATTCCTCTTCAGACCAGGGATACTCTCTACCCCCCTATGAGGACTCTGATGCTGAAGAATCTATCCCTTCAGCCTCTCCTCCTGAGGATTACTCTTTTGGGGAAACTTTACAACATGAGGGAGCATTTCCATTGGGAAAGTCAGGATTATCCAGAATCCAAGAAAAGGCTCATAGACTTCCTTTTATTGCCTCAGCACAGGCCCCTTGCTATTCTGCCTGTGTTAGATATTGTGGATGATGTGTTCTCTGAATCCTGCTTATCTCCTGATTCTTTGCCCCCTGCACCAGCCCAGCCAGATAGGTATTATAGACTCTCACAAGTTTCTTTATAAAAACCCATCTGCTGACCCGGAAACCATTTCCCAGGGTCCCAAAGGGGCTAAGGCTTCCATTGCAAAAAATCCAGTCCCCTCTGACAGAGATTCTAGAGCATTGGATAGATTGGGGAAGAAAGTTTACACTTCTGCAACTTTAGCAGTAAGGGCTTTAAATTGCCAGTTTCACATGCTTAAGTATCAACAATATTTAATGGCTCAGTTAAAACAGAAAATGCTTACAAGCTCAGAAGCTCATGACTATAAAGAAATTCAGGATTTATTGCATGCAATTGAACAGGTGGGAAAACATACTTTGCAATGTGGTTTTGATTCTTTAGAGGCCTCTTGTTCATAGGTTCATAGGTTTATACTAGGCTATCTGCCCTAAGGCATTTATAAGCCTAGCCCAAATTTTTGTGGCTTACACCCTTATATGAAAAATACTGTGCCCATTAGTTTGTTGTGCCTCTGTCCAGCAGTGACACAGAGATGATTCCCGGGGTAAACCTACGATCTCCCATCCACAGGTCTAGATTTCTCTTGAACAGAGTCAGCGAGGTGCTCTGCCTCACATGGACCGGGATTTTATTCCACAGCATAGGGAGTCTCTGAGTGATAAATCTATCCCTCCAGCACGTCCTATTTATATCCGTGCTAAGGTTTAAGTCGCTTGCTCTAGTGGTTTTGGTGGATTTGGATATTTTGAGGTGGAGCGTGTCCATTAATTTCGGGTTGGACATGGCCTTGTATGTCAAGCACATGTCACCTCTGAGCAGACAGTATGCGACTGAATAGAGCTGGAGTTTCTTCAATCTGGCAGCATAGGACAGATTTTGGAGTCCCTTTATCCTTTTGGTGAGGAACTTTTGGGGTCTCTCCAATTGCTGCAGATGTCGGGTGAGATACATCCCGAATGGGGCATTGTACTCGATCATTGGTCTGATAAGTGAAAAGTACAGGGGAACAATGACCTCACTAGATCTGGATGTGAATCCATTCATGATCAGGTGCGCAATGTAGAAGGTCTTTCTAACCACTTTAGCAATGTGAGTGTCAAACGAAAGGCCACTGTCAACCTGGGTCCCCAGGTCCCTGATAACCTCTTCTGTGCTTAGTGGATTGCCACCTATATGGTAGCTTGGGGTTACCTTGTTTTTCCCGAAGGGTATGACTATACATTTTTTGGCGTTTAACTTCAGGCCATGGCTCTGGCACCAGCTATCTGTTTCCGTGAGTCCCTTCTGAAGGATAACCGTGTCCGATGCACTTTCCACTATGGGCCCAGTTTGCAGTCGTCTGCAAACTTTGTCAGCCAAAGTCCTCCCATGCTGGCCTGTACTTCTGAGAAGTAGATGCCAAACAATAGGGGGCCAAGGACCGAGCCCTGTGGGACACCACTTGTGACCGGCTTGGAGTCTGACACAGCGCCAGCAACTCTAACCCTGTGGGTTCTGTCCTTAAGCCAGTTTGCAACCCATCTTGTGACATATGGGTTTACATTTAAGCTGGTAAGTTTTTCTACAATACCCGAGTGGGGTATTGTGTCGAAAGCCTTTGCAAGGTCAAGGTAGGCTGTATGGACTGCGTTCCTCATCAATGGCCTTGGTGACTGTTTGAAGAAGTCGACCAAGTTCAAAAGGCATGATCTTCCCTTGACAAAGCCAAACTGGGTCGGGTCCAATGTCTGCAAGTCCCCTATATCTTTGTTTATGAGCTCCATTATGATCCTCTCCATAGCTTTGCAGACTAGACTTGTTAAGCTTATGGGGTAATTACCAGGGTCCGTGAGGCGCCGCCTTTGTGGAGTGGGACCACCGTTGCCGTCGCCACTCCTTGGGCACGTATCCTATGGTAAGGCTGAGATTAAACAGCTGCCTTATGTGCGGTTAATTCCTCATTTAGCTCACATAGCACACAGCCGGGGACACCATCCGGTCCCATTGATGCTGTGTTTTTAGCTTTAGAGAGAGCAGCTTTCACATGCGCATTTGAGATGTCGGGAGGCTACACTCGGCTGGGATAGTTATCTCTCCTTTAGGGGAGAGGGGTGAAGTTTGCACTGAACCTGTCTGCCAGTATGTTGGCAATGTCTGTGGGTTCAGTGATTTTTGTATCATTTTGGACTAATTCTGAGCATATCTGGGAGTTTCCACCCAGGTTCCTAACATAGCTGAAAAAGGCCTTATGATTGTCCTTTGAATCCATGGCAATTTTTCTCTCAAAATTGGCCTTAGTTGATTTTATGAGTGCTCGTAATTTTTACTAATAATGATCAGGGGTGACTTCCCTTTTATGGATTTTGTTCTATCATGTAATAGCTTTCTCCTCTTATTGTAAAGTTTGTTAATGGCTGGGGTCCACCAGACTGGACGTTTGCCCTTTGTGGAAAGAGTCTTGGTTTTATTTGGGATTGCCTGATCCATGCAGTCCTGGAGGTGTTCATAGAAGGCATTTGTAAGGGCTTCCAGCTTGGGTTGTGGTTTCCTCTGGCTCAGGGGCCTTGAAGGATACCACACCAGTCTTGAGTAGTGTGAAGTTTGCTTTAGAGAAGTTCTTCACTATGGTCTTTTTGTTTGGGGTGGGGGCGGGATGTGGATTTCCAGTGAGATTAGTTTATGATCAGATCTCACCAATGAGGGATATACTTCGGTGTGGAGCATTTTGTCCCCATGTTTGTGACAATGAGATCTAGTATATTTTCTCCTCTCGTGGGAACAGTGACTAGCTGTTCCATGGCATTTGAATTTATGAACTCCAGGAACCGTTGGGCTAGAAAGTTAGGGCTTGAGTAATGTTCCCAGTCTATATTCGGGTAGTTGAAGTCACCCAATATGATGGTGTTTGGAGATACATTTATACCCTCCAGTGTCTTCAGGAAGGCTGTGTGGGGTTCCTGAGTTTGAGAGGGTGGCCTGTAGCATGCTACAATTTGTAGAGCAGTTTTGCCTATGGTTAGTTGCACCTGGATGGTTTCCGAAGCACCGTGCGTTGCCACCAACCTGGAGGTGTGAGTATCCTTTATGAATATGGATACACCCCTCCTTTTGTGGTGTGGTCCGGGTTTTGGGGCCGGAACGCATGATATGAGGTAAAACCTAATAGTGCCGGGTGCTCTCAGGAGCCTTGAACCAGGTTTCAGTTACAGCACAGACATCGATGTTCTCCATACTGAGAAGGGCCTCGAGTGCGCATTTTGAGATTTAGACTTCTGGCATTGAGCAGCATTACCCTCAGTTTCTTCCCATTTTGTTTTCTAGGGTGGTAGGTTTAGAATTTGAGCCTTGCCTAAAAAGGCACTATGGGGTGGCAAGAGCCTTAGCCAATATCCGGAATCCCAGGGGTGACAGGTGCAAGCCGTCCCTTGCGAAGCAGCGTGGCTTGTCAAGCATGTCATCCCAGGCAGACAGACACTGGATCCCCTTTGAATGACACCAGACATTAAGCCAATTGTTAAAGCTGATCATCTTGTCTCTATATTGTGGCATCATTCTTGGTGAAGGAAGGATACTGCTTAGGGTTAGGGTCATACCTGCCTGGGCTACATAATCAGAGAGCTCCTCTATGTCTCTTTTCATGTAGTCCAGGGAGGTACGTCTCAGGTCGTTCACACCAGCATGGACAATGACTGTGTCATATTTGTACTTGCCGTGGAGTGACCCCAGTGCTTGTGTTATGTGGCGGATTCTAGCCCTATAGGCAGCTTACTGTGACCCTCTCCTTGTTCAGCCTGGTGAGTGGGACGTCAGTGTGTCTGAGTATGGAGTCACCTATGACAAGTATGTTTGATGTTGTATTTGGCCTTAAGGGCTGTGACTGCTTTGCACACTGCTTTTGTGGTTTATGTGTTGCTTGTGGGGTGTCTTGAGGTAGCAGTTGTTTGGGTGTCTGCTTTGGAGGCCTCTGCTGTTTAGGTAAATTTTTATTCAGAGCCTCCGAGTATGTCTTTGTGTGTTTATGTGTTTGATTCAGTGGAGTGGTAGCATTATGTGAGGCTGGTTTTGTGGTGTTTGTAGTTGCCTTCTCCTCCTGTCTGGTCTTGCCAGTCCTGAGTTAAGAGAGCTCAGCCTCCAGTTTGGCTAAATAGCTGCATCTCTCGCAAGTATTTGTGTTATGTGGGAGGAGGAGAGGGTTGTCTGTGTACATGAGGCAGTTATAACATTGCCTCAAGATTCCCAGATTCACCAGCTGGACCTGAGAGGAGATTGACAACTGACCTTTGGACATGCTAGAATAATATTGGGAAATCCTTAATTGAAAACAAGGGCCAGTGGGGAGTGAGGGTGTAGTGCTTTTAATTTTTAGTGCTGACTTATATAATTGCTTTAGTGAGCAAGTGCCAGGTAACTTGAGTGCAATGTGTTACAAGTAACTAAATGCAAAAACGACAAACAGTAACTTTCTTTCAAGTGAAACAAGGAAATAAGTACAGTAAGCAATGCAGATATCACTAGTGATCCACAGAAGCTGAGAAGTTGCGTATTAGGTGGAATTAGCTTCCAGGGAAATAACAAGCAAACAAACAACAAGCATATAAACAAAGCTAGATATAGCAGGCCTGGATCTAGTCTATGCTAGAGCAAACAAGGTGAACCAATTTCAGTAAGATACAGTTCAAATATTCAGGCACTATAAACCTTTAACCAGAAATTCCCAGCTCAGAAGGGCAGAGTCCAGCCTCTTCTCCCACAAGAGTGCAGACCACGAACCTTCTTAATGTAAAATAACTGGCCTGAAGCCCAAGTGCCTAAACCAGAACTAATACACTTGGACACTGGGCTCTCAATCAGCAGTTCCCAACTTAGAAGGATGAAAGCTACCTGTCCTGCCACCACAGTGCTTGCCACAAACCTTCCTAATGTAAAACAACTGGTCTGAAGCCCAAGTGCTTAATCCAAAAGACTTGAATGATAGCTACACTTTAATCAAGTTACAACCAAGCAGTAATAAATACCATTGAATACTTTAGAGAATGTCTGGATTAGTGCTCAAGTTACACAAACAAAGCTAGATCCAGCAGGCCCGAATCCAGTCTATGCCACAGCAAACAAGGCGCACCAACTTCAGTAAGAAACAGTTCAGATATGCATGCACTATAAGCCTTTAACCAGAAATTCCCAGCTCAGAAGGGCAGAGTCCAGCCTCTCCTCCCACAAGAGTGCAGACCACGAACCCTCTTAATGTAAAATAACTGGCTTGAAAGCCCAAGTGCTTAAACCAGAATTAATACACTTTTAGAATAACAGACACTGAGCCCTCAATCAGCAGTTCTCAACCTAGAAGGATGTAAGCTACCTGTTCTGCCACAACAGTGCAGACCACAAACCCTCTCAGTGCAAAACAACTAACTGGTCCGAAGCCCAAGTGTTTAAACCAAAAGGCTTAGAATGAGTTACACCAAGCAGTAATAAATACAATTGAGTATTTTAAGATGATGCAAAAGTAAAAAGAAGTAGGTAAAAACACAAGTACAGTAAAAGCAGATGAAAATTTTTTTTTTTTTTTCTGAACAAGTGCTGAAATCAAAGAAACAGATTTGAGTGCTGAAACTAGAAAACTGGCTAGTTATAAGAAAAAAAAACAAGCTAGAAGGCATTAACATAGAGCTGCAGTTACAGGTTCTGTGATTCAAAGACATGCTTGGTTAAAAGAACAGAGTTTACCTAATCATGTTAAGGCAAAATTATTGGATGCTCCTTTACAGCATGATACCTTGTTTGGTGTTAAGGTAGAAGAGGTGTTAAAGAAAATGGAGGATAAAGCTAAATCTATGCAAACAGTCAAAGATTTCTTACAGGTACAGCCACCTTGATTTAGCAGAAATTGCCCTACAAAGAATTGGTCCTTTTCCAGTGTCAAGACAGGCCACAGAGAGGCAGATACAGATGCCCAAGAGGCAGATCTCAGCCCCAAGGCTCTAACAGACAACGACAGTGGGGTACCTCAACCCCAAAAGGAGTTGAGGACAAGTCTCAACCTTACAGGAAACAGTCCCAGTGACTTCCCCCTTCACTTGCCAAGCACTACCCTTTTGGCAGCCCACTTAGGGGGAAAACTAGCACTTTTCTCTCAGAATTGGCAGACAATCACCCGAGACAAATGGGTTATGAATATTGTGTCTCAGGGTTACAGGTTCCACTTTCACACTTTACCAAGGCTAAAAGGAATGCCAAATCTGCCACAAAATCAATGGGCAGAGGTTCAAAAACAAATTTCAGCCCTCATGGACATGAGAGCTATTCAAAAAGTACCACAGCAGGAACAAGGAGAAGGATTTTACTCGAGACTCTTCCTGGTCCCAGAAAAGACAAAGCCTGGAGACCCATTCTAGACCTTTCAACTCTAAATACTTACCTGGATGTTCCGAAATTCAAAATCTTGGCACTACAGCAGCTTCTTCCCATGCTGGGCAAGAAGGCTTGGCTTGTTACTTTGTACCTGCATGTCCCTATCAAACAAGATTGCAGAAGATACCTCAGATTCAAAGCTGGTACAATGCACTACCAATTCTCTGCACTGCCCTTTGGTTTATCTACTGCGCCCAAGGTCTTGACAAAGTACCTGGCACCAGTAATTGCATTTTGCAGACAAAAAGGAATTCAAATATATCCATAGCTGGACGACTGCCTCATTCAAGCAGCGAGAAAGGACATTCTTCTAAAGCATCTGGCGTTTGTAAAAAGGTTGCTAATTTCTCTAGGGTACACAGTAAACGAAAATAAGTCAAAACTAGTGCCCTCGCAACAGATAATATTCCTGGGTGCCATCTTAAATACAACAGCCCAGATGGCTTATCTCACGCCAGACAAAGAAGGACAACTGACATAATGTTTTCAGTTGCTAGCAAAAAAGGCCCATTTCCCTGCAAGAAAAATTCTGCAGGCCCTGGGATTCATGGCATCCTGCATACTACTAATTCCATATGCCTGACTGCATATGAGGAAATTACAATGGTATTTAAAAAGGGTTTGGACTCCACACTCTCACAGTTTAGAAGCAGTAATACCAATAATTTCCTGCCTACAACAGGAGTTCCGATGGTGGGCACAGGCATGTCACTTCAACAAGGGTCAGCCTTTCACTCTACCCACAGCCAGACAGACTCTAACAACAGATGCTTCGGATTACGCCTGGGAAGCACACATGGCAGGAAAATGTATTCAGGGCAAGTGGACCACAGACCAAATGCAACTTTACATCAATCAAAAAGAAATGTTGGCTGTTCAAAATGTCCTAACAGCTTTCAAGGACCTTCTGCATCCAGTACAATTATTATTAAAGACAGACAACACCACAGTAATGTGGTACATAAACAAACAAGGGGGCACTCATTCTTATCCCCTATGCAGGCAAGCCATGACTTTGTGGAACACAGCTCTAACTTATCAAGTTCATCTGCAAGCACAATTCCTGCCAGGAAAGAAAAATACTCTGGCAGACGATCTAAGCAGAAATATCATGGACCCTCACGAATGGAAATTGAATCCACAAATCTTCAGCATGGTAACGCAAAAATGGGGGTGCCCAGACATAGATCTTTTTGCCTCCCCACTGAATTGCCAACTCCAAAAATTCTGCACAAGGACTTATCACATGCAAGCATGGAAAGTGGATGCTCTTTCGTTCAGCTGGAAAAGCATAAAAGTTTATGCCTTCCCACCACTGCCTCTACTTTCAAAGGTACTCCTAAAAGCCAGACAAGAAAAAACACAGATGATCGTGATTGCTCCAGAATGGCCACGCCAGCACTGGTACCCAATCTTAAAGAACTTAGCTCAAGGCCCACCATGGATTTTGCCTCAAATTCCACACCTTCTGACAATCAGATCCTGCACGGTCAGCTCAAACCCCTAAACCTGGCTGCATGGCAGATTCATTAGACAAACAGGCAACACCTCTCTCTAAGGCTGCTATGGATGTCATTTTGGAGGCCAGGAGGCCTAGCACCAGGAAATCTTACTCAGAAAAATGGAAGAGATTCTGTGCCTGGAACCAGGCACAAAGCCTTGACCCTCTTGTCCCAAACATTCCTCAGATTTTACAATACTTAACTGAGATGCTGGACAAAGGCCTGTCCTTCTCAACAATTAAGATCCACACCTGCCATTTCAGCACATTACAACACAGATCCTCCTTTATTCTCTCATCCCTTGCTAAAGCAGTACCTCAGAGGGGCTAAAAACATAAGACTGCCCCGGAGAGCACCAACACCAACTTGGGACCTCAACTTTGTTTTGGAAAAACTGACCTTGCCCCCTTTTGAGACAGCCAATACAGCCAAATCTAAAATTTTTATCATGGAAAACTGCTCTGCTCCTGGCAGTAACTTCAGCACAAAGAGTCTCAGAGCTACAGGCATTAATGGCAGTGGAACCTTTTATAATATTTCATCAGGACAGGGTTTCTTTAAGGACAAACCCTACCTTTATGCCAAAGGTGGTATCTAGTGTGGCCGTTAACCAAACCACCCATTTGCCAACTTTTTATCCAAACCCCCAGAATAAAGGGGAGAAACTTCTGCACTCTTTGGACATGCACAGGCAGCTACGCTTCTACTTGGACAAAACAAAAGCTTTCAGGAAAACAGAGCAACTGTTTGTAGTATATTCTGGAGGATCACAGGGCAAGGCTATTTCAAAGCAGACTATTTACAAATGGATAGGACACTGTATTCGTTACTGCTACACACAGCATGGAAAATAGGCCACATTCTACCAGAGCAACAGCCACTTTAACAGCCTTTCTCAGAGGAGTACCAACCAAGGAAATTTTGGAGGCTGCAACTTGGAGTTCAGTGCACACCTTTACCAAGCACTACACCACTTGCCTCTTCCCTCTAAATCCAGAGCAGGATTTGCCACTGCAGTTCTGCAGGGCCTCATAGCCAATCCTAACTCTTTATAGACCAGCCACCCAACCTTAGCTTTGGGATTCTACCCAAGTGTAATGACTGCAGCAGTGTAACACGATGAACATAGTACAGTTTTGTATCTACCATAAATGTAGATGTTCGAGTGTTCACACTGCTGCAGTCCAGGTTACCCTCCCTCCATCCCCTCTGTCCTAGCTGGACTTATATATACCTTTCTATCCTATACAACCTTGGTGGTGTATTTGCTTGTAAATGAAGGTATTGTTTTTATTTTTTATATATGTTTTATTAGCAATATGTATTGCCTACCTACTTGGGGGCACCTGATATCTGGGGCAAGAAAAACTGAAGAAAACGGAGTAGGATGCATCTTGTATACCCCTGGCGCACTGACGCCAGGGAAGAAGTGACAGCAACCGACGCCGGACCAAGACTTTGGAACTCTGGCCGACTGCGGGACCGCCTGACGGCAGGATAACCCAAGTGTAATGACTGCAGCAGTGTGAACACTCGAACATCTACATTTATGGTAGGTACAAAACTGTACTTTCCATGCATTTATGTACATGTTCGTACAGTGCATTGGTGTATGATTTGGCAGTCATGCAGCTATTTTCCATTGATATGGGTGCCGTGAAGTTAGCCAGCTATGTTTTTAGGAGCCCAAAGTCAGCTTTGGAGAAGTTTTTCAAGGTGGTTACCTTTGCAGGGGGGGGGGGTGAGATTTGGATTTCCATGGTGATTAGTTTATGGTCTGATCTGACCAGGGAGGACTGACTATTGGTGTAGAGCAATGGTCGCCCATGTTAGTAATAACCAGGTCAACAATGTTGCTTCCTGTAGTGGGGGTCAGAATGAGCTGGTCCAGGGCATTAGAACTGATGAATTCCAGGAAGCGTTTGGCCAGTGTATTGGTGCTTGAGTAGTTTTCCCAATTGATGGAGGGGTTGTTGAAGTCTCCTAGTATGAGAGTGTTGGGTTGGACCTTGATAGATTCCAGGGTGCTTAGAAACGTGGAGTGAGAGTCTAGGGACATGGTTGGAGACCTATAGCAGGCTATGACCTGGGTCGTCATCTTACCCAATGTTAGTTGTACCTGAAGTATCTCAGATGTGTTAGGCTGGGCTACTAGTCTGGAGGTGTGCATATCCTTTGTGAATATGTTGACACCACTGCCTTTGGAGCGTCAGTCCATGTTTCGGGGCCAAAAGGTGGGGAATGAGATATAGCCTGGTAGCGCAGGGGTACTTTCTTGCACTTTAAACCAGGTGTCTGTTACAGTGCAAATGTCGATGCTCTCCATTTTGAAGAGTGCTTTAAGCGAGTGGATCTTGGGATTTAGACTTCTAGCGTTGAGCAGCATGACCCTCAGATTGCATTTATTTATAGCTGTTACGGTGATAATTTGGTCTTTGGAACACCGTCTAAAAAAGGCACTATAGGGGTGGCAAGAACCCAAAAACCCATGGGTGACAGATGCAGGCCATCTTTGGCAAAACATCGAGGTCAGTCAGTCATGGCATCCCAAGCAGACAGATACTGGATCCCCTTATAATAACACCAGAAACTTAGCCAATTTTTGAAGTCAGTCACTTTTTTGTTTGTACTGCGGTATCATTCTGGGTGATGGTAGGATACTGCTCAGGGCTAGGGTCAGACCTGCCTGGGCCACATAATTCGAGAGCTCCACCATGTCTCTTTTCATGTAGTCCAGGGATGTGCATCTTGGGTCATTCACACCCACATGGACAATGACAGAGTCTACTTGTACTTGTTGTGGATTGACTTGAATGCGTGTGTTATCTGTCTGATTCTGGCACCTGATAGACAGCTGACTGTTACCTTCTCCTTATTCAACCTAGTGAGTGGGACATCTGTGTGCCTCACTATTAAGTCACCTATGATTAGTGTATTGGGCAAGGTGTTTAGCCTTAGGGGCTTAGGTTGAGCAGCACACTGTGGAGGTGACCTGTGTGTCCTGTGCTTTGTGCTGTGTTGTGGTGGTCAAGTGTGTTTCTGTCTTGAAGGTCTGTGCTGTTTGGGTAAATTTCTGTTGAGAGCCTCCTTGAAGGTGGTTGTGTGGTTTGTCTTTTATGTGAGAGCTGTGATGGTAGGTTTTCTGGAGGGCTGTGTGTTCCATGTGATGTGATGCAGGTGTTGACCTTCTCTTGACCAACTAGTCCGGTCTTGGCTGGAGAGTGCATAGCTTCCAATTTGGTGATAAGTGCATCTCTCACAAGTCTTGAGTGTTGGGAGGTAAGAGGAGAGAGTTGTCTGTGTACAGGAGGCAGTTGTTACACTGCCTCAGAATGGCCAAGTGCACCAGGTTAATAGGAGAAAACACAGGGAACTGCCCTTTAATCATGCCAGGAGGGGTGGTCGTAACTACCAAGTCCTGGAGCTATTTCCGTGAAGAATGACTAGTGCTGATGGCACTTAGGTGTGCTACAATAATTGCTACAAAAACCTGTTGAAGTGCAAAGCGATTAAGCTATTTGAACTACGAGAGAGAGAGAAAACTAGCAAGATCTAAGGGAAAAATTGAAGTGCAGACTTTCTGGCACTAGTAATAGTTTACCTCGACTTGGCACTGATGTGCAGCGCTTCAACAAGCGCAAATTCGTGCAGACACGGACTTTTAAACCAGAAAGTTGAAAGGGATGGAAAAACTGCCCAAACGGCCAATAAACTACAATTTCTGGGCCAGAAACCACTCCTGTTGTGGTAGATAGGCTACCTAGTGCTTACCAATCCCACTGATAAGCTTGAAGCCTTTCCTCCAACACAGAAAGGCTTTGGGGTGGGGGGGGGCTTAGAAGCGTACACACAGTCCTGGATACATCAAATCTGTATCTGGACTGGAATGGTTACAGGAAAGGTGGGAAAGAAGCTTAGATTTTTTTTTTTTTTTAACAGAAAAGCAGCTAAAACAAAAGAAAAAAAAATCAAGTCTGAAGTCAGGAAAAGCAACTGTCGTAATAATAGCTCACTAATAAAACTAAACGGGGAAACTAAGAGGACTAATTTAAATCCAACAAGGCCATTTACAAGGTCAAGATAGCTTCTCAGGCTAAAGATACCCAGAAGGCCTTCTTCAGCTATGTTAAAACCTGAAAGGTAGAATACAGTAGTGTTTTATAACTGAAAGTAAATGATACCATGTCTACTGAGCAGAGTGACATGGTCGACAAATTCAGCTCAAAACATTACCCCCTGCCACTCGCCACCTTCATGAAATCACTGCCAGCATACCCCCCTACTATCAGCAGGGAGCAGATCGTAGCATATCTCACTAAGGCTAAAAATACAGCTTCTGTGGAACCCAGCAATATCTCAGATAGTCTCCTAAATAGCTTGAAACATGACCTATCAGGGCCACTTAGTCACTTTTCAACTACAGCCTCAAAACAGGCTACGTACCAAGCGAATGGAGATGGCAACTGTTATCCCCCTTCACAAGGGTGGACCATCAGCTGACACCAGAAACTACAGACCCACTAGTTTGACTAGTCTAATATGCAAAGCCATGGAATGAATTATTATTTATGAATTATTATTAGTGGATTCATGCAGTTGTTACTACATTATGATAGAAAGAAGCCCTATATAAGTAGGCCAGTGGTAGACCTACAAAATGGAATCGAGTCGTACTGCTGCGGTAATAAAAGACACAGCCACGGAGCACAGAAATATTTCCTTGCACTCTGCTATTTGGGTGATTTCGTTGCCAAAGGTAGAGTTTTGTTCCAAAAAGCTTTGGACTGCTGTTTGGAGAGGTAAAAGGGCTTGTTTAAGCTTGTCCATGTGGATGTTTGCCTCAGCGTTTTGCTTAGCGTTTGGTTTAGACGTGTCTGCAGAGGAGTGTAATCTAGCGTGAGCGCTAACACTTCAAATTTTTTGCCTCTTAATTTAGGCTGCTCCTTGTAATGTTTGCAACTTTTCTGGCTAATAAGTGAGCATTGCAGACACTAAATATTGAATGGATGCCTCCAGTGCAAAGCCCGTTAATGCTAGCACATTTATAAGTACATAACGACTGTAGCTGTGTATTTTATGGCTTTTTCTGGTCTGTGACCGTCCATTCTGTTGTCCCTGTTTTATCGGTAAAGGCTCTGGCAGAGGAAAAAGGTTACGTCCGTTGAAAGGAACACCAACTGCTGCACTCGTCTATGCTTCTAATGATCCTGAATCAACACTACTAGTTGCATGAGCCAAAAGACTAGTGGAGGCCATAGAGTTATCTGCAGCTATTACCATAGGTGTACTCCAGGGCAAGATCCTTGCAACGCTGATTTCACTCTTAATCAAAAGGGAGTTGATTCTCGTCTGTGTTTACCAGTTCCTGAGCTCTTTAAATCTTTCAGTGCCCTACAAGATGCTGTTCCCAACTGAATCCATGTTGTATTAGTACTTACTGACAAAGATTTCTCTTTTTGTGTGGCAAAATCCATTCTGTACTGAATTGTTGTTGTCTATTGACTGAATTTGGATAAGCAGTATTTAATGGTTTTGTTCATGTAAGATATGTACAACTTTTGAGTGGTATGAAACTGTACCAATTTCTGAATCCTGAATTTCCTGACTATTGAAATCCATCTAAAGTGAACGCTTACTTTCCCAGTGCTGTACTGGTCCCTTGAGCAGAACCTGTACTAACACTAAGAACCTAAGTTTTGTCCTGCCGCGTGTATATCATTCCCTGGTGTATCCTGCCTTAAGATTTCCTGAATGTTGACATCAACACTTTCCCTCCACCCCACCTGCCTCTCACTACCTCACCACTTCCCTCCTAAGTCCCTTAACCTCCTCTCTATTACATCCAACAGACCCCACCTATCATGCACTCTCCTACTCCTAAAACCTTTATTTCCACTTCCTTCCTCATCCTTCTTCTACTTCCTCTATACCATGCCACCTCTTATACTCACTTCCATCTATACCCTCCACCTCTGCCTCCTGTCCTCCCCCACACAACACACTTCCACAACATCTCAGCCTCTTTAGTTCCCTCCCACCCTTCCCTCCTCTTCAAAGTAAAACTTCTCCCAGTCGCTACTAAATACTACAAACCCAGACCTTTTCATTACCAGACACTTCTAAGTGCAAACCAGAAAAACTTATTCCTTATCTCACTTCCCTCTGCTTAGCCGGTGACATTTGCCCTAATCCAGGACCAAACTTCTCTCCTACTAACCACACTAGCTCCCACAATAATTCCACCAATAAATACCTCAAATTCCTCACCATCAATGCCCAAAGCCTAAAAAATAAAATAACCCACTTTCATGCCTGGCTCACTCACACCTCACCTGACATTGTAGCCATCTCTGAAACCTGGCTAAAACCTCACATAAGTGACTCTGAATTCCTTCCCCCTGGATTTCAATCACTTCGATCTGACCGCCTAAGTACTTGAGGTGGCGGTGTCGCACTAGTCTACTCCAACCAGCTGTCCTTAATCCCATCCCTTCTTTTAATAATGCTGAACTTGTAGCAGGCCTTCTAAAAATTAACAATCATAAAAGCATCTGCTTCATTTCCCTCTATATTCCTCCAGGTAACAACACCAACACCCCGGAAGATGGCCCTCCTCAAATATTAAACTGGAAACCTACATATTGGGTGATGTAAATATAGACTGGAACAAAATCAACAACCCTAACGCCACCATGTCAATCAATCTATTTAACTACACTCAACTTACTAACACCATCACTAGACCCAACAAAACCAACCCCCAGGCTCTATACTAGACTGGATCCTAGTATCTTATCCCAATGAAGTGATACAATCTGGTGTCGTACCAGACCCATTAGGGGACCACCTCCCCACGCCTTTACCCATCGAGCTTCCCTCACCCCCCCCCACACACACACACACATACTCCCACCAGTTTATCCACACTCGGAACCTCTCTAACTTTAACCCTACTACTTTCTCTGATTCATTCAGGAATACCAATTGGAACCCCCTGAAAACTTTTCCGTTGGACTCAGCCGTTGACTTTTTCAATTCAACTTTCTTAAATGTCCTTATCTCCCTAGCTCCAGTAAGAACAAAAAGAGTAAAAACTAAGACCACCCTGTGGCTTACCAAAGATCCAAAAAGATTATGCTACAAAGAGATAAAACCTGGAAAACATACCTCCAAACTAAACAACCAGACATCTTACTTAAATACAAACAACTAAGAAACCTTGTCAAAAAACAAGTTATCAAAGATAAAAAGTCCTATTACATCAAAATGCAAACAAGTCATGCAAAAAACCCCCAAAAAGTTTGCAACTCTGTCAACTCTCTCCTTAGGCCAGGTACTAAAAACAATATCTGCCCCGACACCAGCAAATCTGACCTTGAAATTGCCTCACTATTCAACACCTTCTTCACCACTTCTATTGCTGAGCTAATCAAGACCTGTACCAACAACAATCCTCAACCCCACCCCAACCAAACATCCTCTCCCTCCTCTTCCCCCTACTTTCGAACTCAAACCCATCTCCACCTACCAAATAAAGAATCTACTCTCTAAACTAAAGCTTTGTTCCAGTGCTCCTGACAACATTCCATCCTCCTTCTTTAAAATAGCCTCTGATGGTATTGCTCTCCCTATTAGCATCCTGATCAGTAGATCCGTACTTGAATCCTATGTACCCAAACTATGGCACTCTGCATATATTCTTCCACTCCACAAGGGTGGCAAAAACTGTAACATATCTAATTTCCGCCCCATAGCCATCCTTTCCCCTCTCTCTAAACTCCTTGAAAAATGCAACCACCTTCAGCTTTTGCCATTCCTTACCAAACACCAGCTACTCTCTCCTACCCAACACTGCTTCCGCCCAGGACGTAGTACCAACACCGCCCTTCTTTCCTTCTTGCATACTGTCAATTTAGCCCGTGACTCCGGTAATTTAGTTTCCTCAGTTCTGTTGGACTTATCTAAAGCTTTTGATACTGTCTCCCACCCCCACCTTCTAAATCATCTGTCTAATCTCAATCTCTCCCACAAAACTCTCCCCTGGTTTTCCAGCTATCTTTCTGACAGGTCCCAGGCTGTCAAATGGAGCCAGGGCACCTCCACCTTCAATCCTACCCCCACTGGAATACCCCAATTCTATTCAACATCTTTATTAACGACTTTTACAAGGCCATACTCGATACTAAAAATTGTTCAATATGCTGACTATTCTACTTTAATCTGCGGCGCCTCCAACTTAACAGATCTCCAACTACTGACACAAACAGCCTTCTCTACTACCGAAAACTGGATGCTGCAAAATCACCTCTCATTATATGCTAACAAACCTAAAATCCTTCTGTTCTCTCCTAAGTCCTCCCCTATTGATAAAAACTCATTCCAAATAATCAGCCATAACAACTCCATTTTAGAGGTCGTTCCCTCTGCCAAACTTCTTGGTGCAACTATTGCTGAACACCTAAAATTTAATACGTCCAGCTAAACATAAAGAAGACCCACATAAAACTCGGCCTACTTTATAGAAACAACGGCTTCCTCTCTCCTGCTACCAGACTAACTCTTGCCACTTCTTATCTCCTTCCCTCTCTACTGTATGGCGCCCCTCTGCTTACTAATTTATCCTCCTCACTATCCTCCAAACTAGAAATGTTACAATAAAATATCCAGATTTGCTACCAAAGCCAAATCTTCCTCTCATCACTGTTCCTCCCTTCATTCATTAAACTGGCTTGAACTCCATAACCAACTTGACTTTCTCCAAATCACGACTGCCTATAGACTACTATTCCAACCTACCAAGTGCCCTGCACTATCCAATATCCTACAACCATATACTCCCCATAGAACACTTAGATCTACCCACCAAAACATAATCACAATCCACAAACCCAAGCGCCCAGCTGTTCAACTTCTGCTTTCCTTCACCTTAGCTAAAAAATGGAATGCTCTTCCCTCCACTCTTAGGACCTGCGATAACCTCGAAAACTTTAAAACTGTTCTTCATTCTCACCTTTACTCAAACAGGAAATGCAACTGTACTCTTCACCCTGTACCTCTCAAGGTCTCCTCCACTTTTACTCCTGGCTAACCTCTCACCTAGCTAATCTTACTCATTTGTATTATGTATATATAACTATACTGTAAATTCTAGCCTCAAGGCCATTTGCCTGTTTTTTACACCTAAACAAAATTGTAATTGTTTGTTTCTTTATGAATACTACCTGTTTGTCAGTTATGCAAAGTTTCTTAATAATTATTCATATAACTATGTATTGTTGGAGCTTTTCTCCCCGGGCCTTCACTGAAAATGGGCTCCCGAGCCCAGTGGTCCTCCCCGGTCATCAAACTGGTATAAATAAATAAATAAATAAATAATGAAAGTGATCAGCAAAGACATTGGCAATGTACAGACACCGGACCCATCCCAGTCTAGTTTTGTCAAAGGAAGGTCATGCCTATTTAACCTGATTGCATTGGTTACCTTCTCAAAGAAGTCTATGAATGAAGAGAAAAAGCATACCACCTACCTAGACCTGGTTAAGGGATTTGACACAGTACCTCACTCTGGTATTGTGGGAAAACTCAACAAACCTGGCATAAATCCCTACACAACGTGCTGGATTGCCAGCTGGCTCATAAATAAGACCCAAGAAGTCAAGATTGGAAAGACCATCTCCACCAAGAGGCAGGTTACCACTCCTGTTTGGCATCTACTTCTTGGAGATCAAGGCTAATGTCAAGGACTTCTGACTCATCAAAATCGCAAACCACTGCAAACTGGGAGCTGTCATGAATTCCTCCTTGATGCTAACATCCTGCAAAAGGGTTTAGCACAGACAAATAACTGGTGCCAAAGCCATGGATTAAAACTCAGTGCAAAGAAATGCATTGTAGTGCCTTTTGGGGAAACATCTACCCAGGCAAATTGCTCTACTAATAAGGCACTCCTAAGAGCTGACCTGGTAGTTAGAGATCTGGGAACATATGTAGGCAGTAATCTGGCCTTTGACCAACACGCAGCCAGAGTAGTAAGAAAATCATTCTGTGACGCCCAACTTGTAAGTAAGGGTATGGCATTCAGGTGCAAGAAGGTTATAGTACCATTCTACTCATCCCTCATCAGACCCATCATTGAGTACAATGCCTCCTTCCACATGTACCCAATTTGGCATATGCAACACCTGGAACACCCACAGAGGTTCCTCACCAAGAAAATCCAGGGTATTAACACACTGTCCTATATAGATTGCTTTAGAGCCCTGTCTCTGTACACTGTCTCCTATAGGTTGCTGAGAGGTGATCCATGTTTGGCATATAAAGCATCCTCAGATCAAGCCCCAATGTTGCTTTTGCACATCTACAAAACGATCAGCACCAAATCCAGGGATTTGAACTTGGCTTGCTACATAAATAGAACATGTTGAAAAGACAGATATCTGACTCCAAGGTTCCCCATGCTGTGGAATAGGCTCCCCTTCCATGTGAAGCAAAGTCCATCCCTAACCCTATTCAAATGTAAACTTGGCCATTGGATTGGAAATCTCAAATTCATCCCCCGGCTGCCCCCCTCCCCCCATCTCTTATAGATAGAGGCTGACAGTAAATACTCCCTAACTAACATTAGTTGGGTAGTCCTAAATTCATCCCCAGGCTGGCCCCCATGCCTTGTAGATAAAGGCTGACCGTAAATATTCCCTACACACCCAGACACATAACTTTTTAGCAGCCTCCTAATAAACTCTGATCCCCAAACTAAGATGCACATGTTACAAGGAAGTGTAGTTGGGTTTAGTTGTGTGGATAGGCTTATAAAGGTCCTGGTGGTTTAGCCTAGTATATTTCTGGATTTATCAGATACACGGTAATATTGTCTGAAAATAGTCATTTTTTCTTTATTACCATACCAGTTATATCCTTGAATTTCTGAGTCCCTTATCTTCTTTGCCAGTCGCTCTAAATATAAAGCAAATAAAGGGGAAAGAAGATGCCCCTGCCTGGTTCCTCTGTTCAAACACAACTTATCAAAGATATGAACCCTTCCACTTTAATTTTTACCTCCAGTCCCTCATATAGCCTCCTAATTAACCTTATTATTGTATCCGGGAATGTGTATGCTTCTGTTACCCTACTCATACAATCCCAACTTAGTCTGAATGCATTCTCTGCATCAAGACCCACCAACAGCAGCAGTATTTTCTTGCATTCTGTTCCTGTTTTCTGGATCATCATTGCTCTTTTAACATTGTCAAATGTTGGTCTCCCCTATACAAAATCACATACATCAAAATCTCTCATTTTTGGCAACACCTTTGCCATTCTTTTAGTAAGTACATTCATAAACACTTTATAATCATGGTTTTAAAATGAAATGGGTCTATATGAAGCTGGTTCTGCTACCACAGGTTTCTGGTATGGCAGTATGATCTGGCTCTTGAGTAATGTTTTACCCTCTTTCAGCCCAGAGCTCCATCCCTTTAAAGATATTGGGTATAGCAGGTTTGATATTTGTGTTTTTATTCTGTCTGGGGTTGCGGGAAAACTCTTATCTGAGGTAATGTGGGAACAGGAGGGGACTTATAGGCAAGGGGAGGAACCTGAGCTATGGAGCCTAAAGTGTAGAGTGACAAGCCTGAGTGAGGTCTGATCTGAAGACCCATTATTTGAGGAAGGACTGAAGCAGAAAACACAGATGTGGTAAGTGCATAACTTTCATTTTCATTTTATCCTACTCACTAGCTATAACTTCTGAAGAAATTTCTCTTCCTTAATAATCAACTCCCTTTTTCCCATTTTCTACATGGTGTCTGGGTGTTGTCACTTGTCGCCATCTCTGCCTATTCGTTGCCACTCTCTTACCTTCTTCGACACTCATGCATGACTGTCGCGGGTCTTTTCTAACACGATCCATCCACCTCTTTGCTGGACACCCTTGTTTCCTCTTGCCCTCTCCCTGTCCCAAATCTTCTTCACCAGATTGTTTTCTGCTTTCCTGTACATATGCCTGAGCCACAGTAATCTGTTCTATTTGACCTTTTCTGTATTTGGAGCTACTTTGGCTTCTGTCTTATGTCCTCATTTCTTCATCTGTCATACAGTGTGTATCCTACCACCTGTCTCAAGCACTTCATCACCTCTAGCTTCCTCAACTGCTCTGTCTTTACTGCCCAGGTTTCTGTACCATACAGTAGTATGGATCATACCACTGTTTTGTACACCTAACTTTTCTTTGGCATTCTTTGAAATATACTAGCCCTGACGCTCTGTGCAAGTTGGCTGCAGGCCCTCTGATTTTAGCTTTGACCTTCTCATTCAGATTTCCCTTCTCCTTAACCACCCCTCCCAGGTACTAGAAGCTGTTAACCTGTTCCAGTGTTTTCCCTTCTATCTCAGTTTTCAGCATGTTTTGATTTCCCTCGTTTGCTGTCATCACAACTGTCTTATCTGTACTCTGTTTCATCCCATGTGTCTTCAGTTTTGCATTTCATTCTCCTATCCTTTGCAAAAGTTCTTAGAGTCTGCTTGTAAGCCATATCATCTGCATACAGCAACTTTGTTGACCTGTTCCCTGCACCCTGTTTACTGATGTAGTCCATCACCAATATATGAATAGCATTGAGCTCAGAGATGAACCCTAATGCACACCACACTCCCTCTGGAAACCCATCTGTAAGACCAAACACTGTTTGTATTTGAGTAATTGGGTCCTTGTACATAACTTGGACTAAGTCTACTAATGTTTCTGGGATGTCAGACCACCACAGGACTGCCCAAATCACCTTTCTTGGGACCTTGTCATATCCTTTCTTCAAGTCAAGAAATGCCCATTTGGACTCTTTTTTTCCTCATTTCTAGCTTCTTCTCAAGTATCTGTCTCACTGCAAACTTCAGGTTAGTTGTGCTGCATCCTGATCTGAATCCGAACTGCTCATTTCCCATCATACTTTCTACTACTCTGTGTATTTGTCAGTCACCCTGTACAGAACTTTCATGCAGTGTTATAGGAGTTTGATGCCTCTATACTGCCCACAGTTATGATCGTCCCCTTTTGTTCTTGAACACTGGGACTAGTATGCTTATTCTCCAGTCATCTGGTACACTTTCTCTCCATACTGGTATAAGTATGAGTGCCCTCAGGAGTCATTTCTCCCCTATCTCACCCATCTTGATCATCTCTGCTTTGACCTCATCTGAGCCTACCGCTCTCCCTGACTTCATTTAGTGCTGTTCTTACTTCTTGTAGGGTGGGCTGCTCCTGTTCTCTCACCGTAGGCTGTGTTCTGGGCAGTACAATTTCTGTAGGGCTTTCTTCATTCAGAAGTGGGTAGAAGTACTCCTTCCATCTGCCTTTAATGTCCTGTGTACTGGTGAGCAGGCTGTTAGTGGAATCCATTATGAATGGTGTCTGACTGTCTTCTTTATGTTTCTGTCTTTGCCTGCAACCCGATAGAGGTTCTTTGTGCCATCCATCAAGTCACTTTCCAGACATTGGTAGAGTACCTCTGATGCTTTATTCTTTGCTATTGCAACTCCTCTCTTAGCCTCTTTGTTAGCCAACTGATATTCTTCCATAGCCAGAGCTGTTGTTTATGTCTCGCACTTTTTCCTGCACTCCTTCTTTCTTTTGATGGCTTCTTGGACGTCTGTATTCCACTACCAGTTTTCCTTATGTATCTTATTTCCATACCTTGCTCAGCCACATATCTGTTCTGTAGTCCTTATACATGCTGTTTTCAGGCACTGCCATTCTTTTTCAACTCCACTTGTTTCCCCCTCTTGTTGAGGTGCTAAAGCCTTGAGTAATTCATTCTACTGTTATGCCGTCTACAGTCAGCTTCCAGGTCTTCAGCCTGGTGTCTTTTGATCTTGGAGCATTCTCTGATCACTGCTAGCAGCTAATTGTCAATCAGTGGTTTATGCTGTGGACCGACTGTTTCATTCGGATGACTTTGCAATCACTGATTCTACCCCAATGCCATTCCATTGCTAGGGGGAACGTCTACCTGAGTTGCACTTTTGTATGTGATCTCACAACTTTCTCTCTTTCTGAAACATATGTTGGCTACCATCAATCCATCTGTCAGACAGAGTCTAGAATACCATCTCCTTCTTTATTCCTGTTACCCCACCCATGTGGACCCAGGCAGTCCTCCTATTCTGTTCTAATGTATACCTTCAGATCACCCATTATCGGCAACATTTCCTGTCCTGTTTTATCTAGTAGTAAGTCCTGCAACTGCTGTCTGAATGTACTATTTTTCTCACTATCATAGCCTTACTGTGGGACATAAGTTGAGGTTATGAATAGTGCTCTATCATTATAGTGGAGTCTGATTGCTATGAGTCTGTCATTGATTCTGATGACATCCCTAACTGTTTTCTGAAGTCTGTCCGGATCACAATTACCACACCATTTCTAGTATGTCCTCCTCCTGAGTAGTAGACTCTGGATCTCAAGCCAAGTGGCTTTGCTGCACTGCCCTTCCACCTTGTGTCCTGTATACAAAGGATGTCCAGCCTTCTCCTTACCATCATGTCATCCACTTCCAAGCCTCATCCTGTTAGTGAACTTGCACTGAATGTGGCAATTCTTAGTTTGTTTGGCAGGTTGACTGTTTTTTTTTTATGTCCATCTTTCTTTCAACAGAGCTATTCCAGGTAATGCAAGCTGGGCAACTGGACACCAACTGGCCAGTATTTTATTGATCCAGGGCTGCTGGGCTTTATGGCAGGCACACTGGACCAACCTGGCTGATAGGGACACATACACGCCTCCCACTGTTAGCATGGGTCCCTGGCATAGGTTGGATTAGGCCGGGTCCTCAACCCACTTATCACCGCAAATACCCATGCCCATTTTGACAACATTAGTCAACATGACCAGATCACCTAGAGCCATATTTTTTACACCATCTAGTGGATAGCCCTGCCACACTACAGTCTGTAATCTGTGTTCTCCTATTTTGAAGATACTGTGAACCCGAGGCTGCCCAGAGCTCCATTCTTAGGTGAGTTTGAGATGGAAACACTTGGCATGTTTTTCGGAGGTCTGAGAAACCCCACTGAGACACAGCAAGAACATGCAAACTCTAAACAGGCATTGGTCAGGGGTCAGGATAGAATTTTGTACCTTGTGTATGGGAAGCGAAGACCTTAACAATTATGCCAACTGGTCTCCGCAATAACGGTCTTCCCTAATAACGCCAGAATAATTTCCACTACACATTTCTTAAATTCTTCTCTTTTTACAGATAGAAGAACTCCGGAGTCTCATTTTTACTTCATTACCATGGATTTTTATCTTTCTTATTATTAGTGCATGATGTAAACTAGTTATTGGATGTGTGTTGAAACTTTCAATTAAATGCACATGTTCAGGTGAAATATAATTTCTCTCTAGTGTTGCCCAGTTATTGTACCTTGGAGAATAATATGTAAATTCTTTCCAGGTTCCTACTACTGAATTCCCATCTTCCATTCAAAAGAGGGTAGATTTCTGAAGAAGATACATCTTTACTATTTCAAGTCAAGTTCCAGTCCCCACGTATAGCTAATATTCCCTGCTGAAAGCTGACAATACCCCCCCAAATTTTCTTAAGCTGCATAATATCAGTTTTTGGTGGAATATAAATACATGGCAGCATAATTCTCCTCACTTTTCAGTAGCCCATTACTACCACAAATCTACCATTATGTTTTTTCCCTATTCTGTCACTATTGGAGCGCCTCTAGCAATTGGCAAAATTACACCCTGATGAAAGCTGATTATCCCAAATTTTCTTAAGCTCCATAATTAGGGTTAACATCTGTCCCACTTTGCGAGGGACAGTCCCTCTTTGGGCAGTTGTGTCCTGCAAAAAAATCGAAAAAATGGCAAAAGACCTGAGATTTTATTACAAAAAAGTCCTACTTTTTCTTTAATCATTACATAAAGCAGATGTTCTTCTGTTCCAATGTTGCAGTATTCAACTTGCTGGTTTACCTTTCTTCCTCTCCAGTTTATCCGGCCAGGTTTCCAAAGATTTTCAGTCCCTCTTGGTGTATCAGAAGTCTAAAGTTGCTGCAGAAATGTGGACGATAAAAGTGATGTCTGCACGCACCAGCCCTTACAACTTTTCAGCCGCCAGTCGTACACCAGGTGCTCCTGCTTCTCATGGATGTCGGATCAATGTTCAGTTAAGTACCCCATTGACTATTCCTTCAGTCCTACTTGTTGTTAATTATAGTCTGTTAATGTCATCCGGTAAGGGGCAAGTGCGGTCAGCAGATTCGCCATAAAGACACCCATGACCAGTGTTTCTTTTGTCTAGGCAGGGAACACGACCACGAGAACTGTATCATTTGCCAATAGTTTGTCCCTAAGACCTTACGCCACCGTTTGCAGGCCTTACACTTGTATTTACAGAATCAGTGCTTGAAACAAATAGTGTTGGGGATGAAGGCCGCACACGACGTCCTGTCTGAACCAACTAGGAAGAGGGCCAAGTCCCCATGGCCTACTTTGTCTGCTGCACCTCTGTCTGCCATACCTCAGTCTGTAGCCAATATCAGCTTGACTGAGGATCTGGCATCTGCCGGTGTAGATAAAGCGGGTACCTCTGAGGAAGCCGCACAATCTTGAGTGGATGACATGTCCACAGAGGATTTACTGGTGCCTGCCTTAGATGCTGGGGTGGACCAGCATTCACTTGGAGCCCATCAGACGCCACCTCCACCATACCGATGCCTGACCCAAGGCCTATCCCTAGCCAGACGCCATGCCATCTAGGCCTTTGACTTTGATGTTGCTTGGGAAAAAATTCATTGTGCATCAGGGAAGTGCTTGTGCATACATGGTCAGATTGCTGAAGTGACCGCTGGGCAAAATAGTTTTTTGTGTCATTTTGGTGCTTGTGCATACTCAACACAAACAACTGAAGGGGTCACTGGGGAAACATGGAAATTAACTCTGCAAATTCCATATAGTTACATTACTTAGAATATAGCACAAAAATGTAAATACTGTGTAATATGTCACCATATAAGACAATCAGATACACCAGTGACTAATTAATAGTATAATGTAAAGTAAGTAATTAAAGACAACAAATCTTCCAAGTACTTGTTTATATCTTCTCTACTGCATATGTACATTCAGAGCTGAGAGTTGTGGGGGAAGCAAATGTAGGCTGGAGTCCATCAGAGTAGAAGCTGTCATTTCGCAGTGGTGGTGCTGCGGTAGCGTTTTTGCCTTACAGTTAGACGTTGCCCGTTCGATTCTCAGAGTGTCTTCTGTGTGGCGACATGCGTGAATGGGCGTTCCTTTGTTGAAGATTGTGCATTAGGCCCAGCAAGCCAGCACGTAAAAATCTACTGCCAATCATTAGCGGACCGGAGTTCCGCTGTGGCGACCCCTAACTGGGAAAAGCCGAAAGATGAGACTTGGGTGCAGTTTAGTTTACCCATAACATTTGGTATTTTAGCTTGTTTTACTCCAGTAGGGATATTATTCAGAGTTTGGACACATTTACTGAAAAGAGAGCTTTGCCATAGCTGTTTCAGGCATTTGTGATAAAAGCCAAGATTTATAGAGGTCTGCCTGGTGTATGCCATTGAAGGAGGTTAGAGATGGATTACTCATTCAGGTTGATACAAGATTTTAAATGCTACTTTAACTTGGGCATCTTGGTGTGTATTTGTAAGTGCTATCTGCAAGTTAGAGAAGATGGAGGAGACATACTAGGCCAGCAGCTAGTAGGAGCCATGGCACTGGTTCTTACCACAAAAAGGTGGATTATATTGAATCCTTGTGTCAGAAAAGCCTTTTCATAATTGGACAGTACACAATCAGATCGAAGTGCTGTGTTCTGTTGTTTTGTCCATTATAGTGCAGGTTATAGGTATCACAGGAAAACAGTTCCCGTTTTCTAGTACATGGAAATTGTCCAGCTGGACAGGGGCCATTTTTTGTTGCACGCAAAGGCAGAAAACCTGTAAAATAATACACATTTGCATATATTATGGGAGTTTGGCATACTTAGACAGAAGATATTGGCCAAACAGGTTATTACTATGATTACTGCGATTATTTACTATTTGTCGTTAAGCAGTTTTTTGTAGTTAACCAGAGTGTGTTTGCATAAATAGTTGGCATGGTTGTCTTTGAGTTAAACACAACACTATTTGTAGAGCCATACCTCTAAAGTATCCCTGATTTTCAGAAACGTCTGTTTTTCATGCAAATTTTAACTCTGTCCTTCTTTACCCCTGGAGAAAAGGTTAGGAATTACCCTAAATAAAGGAAAATAATAATATAACTATGGATGTTATGTGATCCTATCTCGCCTACATTCTGACTGATGGGAGGATCGGCTCCGACTCGGCACGCTTATGCCAAAGAGCGAAGTCTCTTATTGGCTGAGCTTACTATATCCCAGGATGCACCACTACCAGTCCCCCAGATCTCGTTTGCCGCTAACAAGCAAAGACGTGGTCTCGAGCTTGGCTGAGCTAAGTAGTGTTTTTCACTTACTTTTCCTGTCAGGGTTTTCCTTAAAATTCAACAAAAAGCTGTTTTAACAGCTATCGTGTGTTTTTTGTGTGTGAGTGAAGATTTTTCTTGGTGAAATTCTTGTGTAGTGACTGAGTATTGTCTGACTAAAGGTCCCATTTGCGTTGTAGGGCCTTCCCCTGTCAGTCTGTTGTCTGGCTAGTCCCGTATTATTTTTAGGGGTCTTACATCCTTCTTTAAAAAAAAAAAAAAAAAAGAGAGAAAGAAGAGAGAGAGAAAAGAAATCTTTCTGTGATAGTTAGAGTGTTTTGTGTTTTTGGCTAGTTCACTGACTTGATTGCCATAATGTCACAGGCTCCTAGGCCTTCAGGGTTTAAAAAGTGCACTAAGTGCAGTTTCAAAATGTCGATCACAGATGATCACTCTCTCTGTGTATACTGTTTGGGCGCCAAACATTTGCAGGAGTCCTGCAGCGTGTCGGTTAGCTCTCAGTTGGCTATCCTTACCTCGATTTCTAACTCGTCCATGAGGCTCATTTCATATGCGGCTGAAGGGGCGGGCAGAGCGGCAGGCACAGGCGTGGCTCTACGGAGACAAGCCTGGCTCCGTTTGTGTCATTTCGCGGAGGCCTTTAAGTCTTCCTTTGCCGACGCTCCCTTTGATGGGTCCTCTTTGTTTGGACCCAAGGTAAAAGACACTCTTACCCGCTGTGAGCAAGAGGGAAAGACTTTATCTGCTGTAGGGGCACGTTATTCCACTCCCTTTCGGCCTTATCCCAAGGCTAAAAGAGGAGGGAAGATGTGGTTCCGCAAATCACAGAAATTCTTTCCTCAACAGCAGGAAGATTCCCCTTCCAGAGTCAGAGGACGGGGAAATTTTTCTGGGAGACGCCGTCCCAGAGGCGGCAGAGGCCCCCGCAACACTGGAGACCGCGAGTCCTTTCGTGGCTCTTCAGCCTCCCACACTCTATGAGGGATTGCCCGGCTGTGCTGCTCCGGAGCCAGTCGGGTGCCGTTTTGCCAAGCACCTAAAAGCCTGGGAGTCTATTACTCAGGACAGATGGGTGCTTTGGATTATTGCCGGAGGTTACACCATTCCCTTCACACACTCACCCCCACCGTCCAAAAAAATCCCGGACCCACCACCCAGTCAAAGGGAAATTGCAGCCATAGAAGCTTCAAAGCTGCTAGAAAAAGGAGTCATCCAACGGTCCCCACAGACCAGATCGGATCCGGAAATTACTCAAGGTTCTTTTAGTGCCAAAAAAGACAGGGGACCTGAGACCCATTTTGGATCTCAGCAAACTGAACCAGTCCGTCATGAAGTCCAAATTCCGAATGGTCACTTTACAATCCATTCTCCCATTGTTGGAGAAAGATGTTTGGATGTGCTCCATAGATCTCAAGGGCGCCTATTATCACATACCGATACATCAGGCGTCCAGGAGGTATCTGTGCTTCAGCCTGGGAGACAGTCATTTCCAATTTTGTGCACTGCCCTTTGGTCTCACCACAGCCCCCAGGGTGTTCACCAAGTGTTTGGCAGTAGTGACTGCTCACCTGAGGAGTCTCGGATTCCAAGTGTTTCCCTATCTGGACGACTGGCTCCTGACTGCCACCACCAGGCATCTACTACTAGAGAACCTACAAGCCACCATCTCCTGGGTGCTTCCTGGGAATTACATTCAACTGGTCAAAGTCTGTCTTGCTGCCTTCTCAGCGCATAAGATTCATAGGAGCAGAGATAGACTCAAAATTAATGCGAATCTTCCTTCCTACCGAAAGGATACAAACATTACAAGATCAAGTCCGAGCCCTGCTTCTAAGATCCAAAGCCCCAGCCAGGATGGTCCTGCAACTTTTAGGTTCAATGTCTGCCACGGTTCTCCTAGTTCCTCTGGCAAGATTGCACATGAGGATTCTTCAGTGGCTGTTATCGACACAATGGTCCTTTCAGGATCTCCCCCTCAATCATCAAATACTGATTACAGAAACGTGCAAACGGGACCTCCGCTGGTGGCTTCTGCCATCCAATCTGAATCAGGGAAGACCCTTTGTTATACCCCCTCCGGTGGCCACCTTGACAACGGATGCCTCCCAGACGGGGTGGGGGGCATTGTCTGGGCAGGTCAGTTCAGGGTTCTTGGCTTCCAAGCGAAACATTTCTCCATATCAATGTGTTGGAAATGAGGGCTGTACTTCTGTCCCTACAAGCCCTCCACAAGTTTCTCCCTCAAGGCATTATCGCCATCCACACAGACAACATGTCGGTGGTCTGGTATCTAAACAAACAAGGAGGGACCAGATCTTACCCCTTTGCAGAGAGGCCATGAGGGTGTGGGAATGGGCAGTGGCTACCAAGCGCTTCCTGGTAGCGACCCACATTCCAGGAAAATCCAATGTATTGGCAGACAGACTGAGCAGGACTATTCTCTCTTCTCACGAGTGGTCTCTGAACGAGACAGTAGCAGCTCAGATTTTCAAAAGATGGGGGATTCCGTGCTGCGACCTGTTTGCAACACCACAAAACGCCAAGTGCAACACGTTCTTTTCCTTGACCCCGCGTCAAGGGGAGGCAGCTACGGATGCTCTAGTCCAACCTTGGCCAACAGGACTGCTTTATGCTTTCCCTCCGATTCCACTCCTCCCCAAAATCATTCAGAAAGCTTCCCAATTGGGGTCCACAATGATTCTAATTGCTCCGTACTGGCCTCGTCAGGTATGGTTCCCCTACCTACAGAAATATACTCTGGACGGTCCTTGGTTCTTGGATCTAACTCCGGACCTTCTGGTTCATCAGTCGGGACAACAGCACCAGTCCCTTCACACCTTGAAATTAGCAGCTTGGCTCCTCCACTTCCGACTTTAGTCAGAAATCACACCTTGGACCCGGAAGTTATTCACATTTTATCTTCAGCCCACAAACCCACCACTAAGAAATTGTATCACAGTAAGTGGAAGAGGTTTGCTATCTGGGCTCAACTCAAGACCCTATTACTGCCCCGATACCAGAGGTCTTGAAATTTTTAACATCCTTGTTTAATCAAGGATCTTCAGTCTCTACTATTAAAGTCCAACTAGCAGCTATCTCCAAATTTCACGAATCCATAGACCCACCGTTGATGAGCAACAGATTATGTAAAACTTTCATGAAAGGTGCTGTGCTTTTAAGACCCCCAGTTTTTCATCCTGCGCCTCCGTGGGATCTTGATTTGGTACTTTGTGCCTTAACATCTTCCCCCTTTGAACCAGCTGCTACATGTGAGTTGAAATATCTGTCTTGGAAAACTGCCTTCTTAATTGCAATTACCTCTGCAAGAAGAGTTTCAGAACTTCAAGCCCTATCTATCAAACCACCGTACTTGATTTTTCACAAGGATAGAGTATCACTTAGACCTAACCCATCTTTTGTCCCAAAAGTTTGCTCTAATCTCTGTCTCCAACAATCTTTAGAGCTACCAGTTTTCTTTCCAAAATTTTCAAACAAAGCGGAATATACCTTCCATTCGTTGCATGATGACAGGCAATTACGCTTCAATCTAGATAGGACTCAGCAAATTCGGAAAACAGATCAATTGTTTGTGTCCTTTTCAGATAATAAACTGGGTCAAACCATTACTAAAGCTACTATTGCCAAATGGATCAGAGATTGCATAACTCAAGCTTATTCCTCTTCAAATAAGCAACTTACAACATCTGTCAAAGCTCACTCTACTAGAGCTATGGCTACCTCTATTGCATTCCATTCCAAGCTCGCTATTTCTGAAATTTGTGCTGCGGCTACTTGGTCCAACCCGCACACTTTCATTTCCCACTATAAATTGGATGTGGCATCTAAAGGGCGAGCATCATTTGGTTCCACGGTACTCAGGAGTGTTTTCCAGTGAGCCACCCAGGATTTAGGTGCTAGGGACGCTGTCCCATCAGTCAGAATGTAGGCGAGATAGGATCACATAACATCTTTTAGTTATGTACTCACCATAACTTCAGATGTTTGGGATCCATCTACATTCCTAATACCCACCCTCCTTCCCCTGCCTTGGAGATCAGAAGAGATTGAACGATTTGGGTTCTACTGTTTTTTATCTTGTATCATCTGTGAATGTTATATAAGCAGTGCATGCGTGTGTGCATGTATGCGGACAAACTAGATCTGGGGGACTGGTAGTGGTGCATCCTGGGATATAGTAAGCTCAGCCAATAAGAGACTTCGCTCTTTGGCATAAGCGTGCCGAGTCGGAGCCGAGGATCGGCTCCGAACCCATCAGTCAGAATGTAGGCGAGATGGATCCCAAACATCTGAAGTTATGGTGAGTACATAACTAAAAGTTATATACTTCTTTTACTTGAAAACATGTTTAGTAAGTCACATTATCTTGTTCCATCAATATTTCAAGTTAACAATAGTAATATTTTCAAAGTGTCCCTGATGGTGTTAACATGGTGGATAACAGGAACAGTGTTGATAAATATATCCAAACGTTCTGAACATATATTGTGATTCAGTCTTTCTTTCTACTGAATAATGTCTGGGTGGTATGAGAGGCTCAGTATTTTATTGCTGATATTTGTGCCTTTTTTACTTCTGTTTCTTATTGTAACCAGAGGCATGGTTAAGTGAGATACATGAATGACTATTTTTTGGACTAATTATTACACGGATCAACCAGATAATTTTGACAGTTCTGCTTGTATTATTCTATTTCTGGTTATACTCAGTAGTTGCTTGAGTGAGATAAAGGTTATTACTTGCTGACTACTACCAGCATGGTGCTACCATATATTTTGGGCATTTTTCCTGGCTTTGTCAGTCATGTGTGGAATTTAGGTGGGAGGAAGGGCTTAGTACTATACACGTGTTATACTATTTTTACTGAATTACTCAGGTCTTCTCCCAACAGATGATGAGTCTGTGTTACATAACAGCTGCACAAGTTAACATAATGAATGCCTACTGAACAGGTTATGTGCCGCAATTATCACCTTTGTCTGCTCATGCATAACTTTGCCATAATAAAATGCATGTCATTATCACATTAACAATAAGTGCACTTACAATATAGCACTGAGTCATTATCACTTCTCAGGTGAAAGTCTCAGCAGCTGTCGCTGTCATTCACATAAGTAGAAGTCGTTATCACATTGATGAATGCACAAGGCAGATTTGGATTTTTGTCTACGTGGAGTCATTTCAAGCCCCCCTGCCAGTTTCTTTCTGTCATTTTGACAATGTGTTTTATACGCAGTGAAGTCCCCACTGCAGAAGATGATCACCTTTTGAGAAATGACAGAGTTCACCTAAATGAAGATGGCATTGAACAGTTTTTGAGTGATCTGCACAATGGCGTGCTGGCAGCGATGCATGACATACTGGCAACATGCACCTAGTGACAAAAGATGGAAAACAACCATAACGAAATAGGAGCAATATGGTAAGTGAAAATCTATTGCATTTCACAACAATCTTTTTCACTACTTAGAACACAGTTAAATAATTGTACCTCTGCTAGAGAACATGTCAACATGCTAAGTAAAACCTCATTTGAAGAAAGTGTTAGTCCTCACTACGTGGTAAAAGAACTGTGCCCATGGGCTGTACACGTGTACAGATATCACAATTTGTTTAGGACTTAGGTTATGACAGTTAAGACATTTTTTTTGGTAAATAACTTTGCTAGTGAAGTTGTCAATGTGCTAAGTAATACCTAATTTTGAAGACAGTTCCAGTACGTACAATATGGCAAAAGAAGTCTATCTGCATGCTGCACACATGTACAGACATCAGTTTGTTTAGGACTTAGTTTATGGAAATAATAATTATTTTTTTATATTTTAGTAAATAACTTTGCTAGGGAGCATGTAAGTGTGCCAAGTGCTACCTCATTCTGAAGACAGTGTTAGTCCTTACAACATGATAAAAGAACTGTGTCTGTATGCTGTAGATATGTACAGATATCAGTTTGATTAGGATGAAGGTTATGAAAAATTATGACTTTTTTCATATTTTGGTAAATAACTTTGCAAAGGAGCATGTCAATGTGCTAAGTAATACCTCATTTTGAAGACCGTGTTAGATGTCCTTCAAGGATGCATCTGCAGTCCTTGCATATGGGTTGTCCTGCCTCAGGCAGCCCTTCGGTCAGCCGTATTCCAAAGTTTGGGTCCGGCGTCGGCTGATGTCGCCCCTTTCCCGACGTCAGAGCGCCTGTGATATAAAAGCGTCAGCCGACGCCATCTTCCTCGGTCTTTCTTGCCGCGCGGTGCCCGAAGCAGAAGCAGTTCACAAGTGCCGGTCAGCCAGCTCCTGTAATTTCAGCTACCGAAGACTTCAAAAAGCTAAGTACCCTGTTGGGGACTCTTTCTTGCCTCAGCCGATGTCAGATCAAACGGTTAAAGTTAATAATTGTTTAACTTGTGGGAAACAAATACCTCATAAGGATTTCCACTCCTACTGCCTACCCTGCCTAGGCCCAGACCACGACGTCTCGGCCTGTGCAGCCTGTGCTTCCTTCAACAGACGCACTCTTAGGCATCGGGCGGAGTTTGCAGAGGAATTTTTTGGGTAAAATTACTGTTACAATATGCCGTCGGAGCTTCCGACTCCTCATTTACCCAAAAAACGGAAGGACAAGAACCGACACACATGGACCGTGCTTTCGGCCAAAACCACGCCTAGGCCTACCGCGAGTGTCTTGGTCTCTGCTGAAACCGAATCCTTGATGCTTCCGACCGACGAAACCGCACAACCGACAACCTCGGTCCCGGAGGCCACCTCTGAGTCGGTCATAGAATTTGCAACATGGTAAAAGAACTGTGCCCACGAGCTGTACACATGCACAGATATCGCAGTGTGTTTAGGACGAAAGTTATGAAAATTATGAATTTTTTTTCATATTTTGGTAAATAACTTTGCAAGGGAGTATTTCAATGTGCTAAGTAATGCCTCATTTTGAAGACAATGTTAGTTCTTACAACATTGTAAAAGAACTGTGTCTGTATGCTGTACAAATGCGCAGATATCGCAGTTTGGTTAGTTTTGTAGGATTATGAAAATTATACATTTGCAATATTTCTCATTATTATGCCCAAATCTTTGCAAGGGAGCATTTTAATGACACAAATGATGTTTGTATCATTTTGAAGCTGACATTAAGCCACACAACTTGTAGACTAATATGTAGACTCTGTTATAGGTGATGAGATATGCTTTATTATTTATCAGTTATGATGAATATAATATTAATCATATTTCTGTGAATATCTTTATAACCGAGCATCACACAGTAATGATTACTGTATCATTTTAAAACTGACATTCATGCAAACAAATTAATTTCAAATTGTATGGGTCTACATGGTACATTCACCAAGATATTGTGATTTGTTGTACCAAAAAGGTAAAAAATATGCACAATATCAGCATTCCTTGGTTAATATTTAATAATGACTTAGGTGCACACTGTCAACATTTACACTGTTGGAAAATCAGTATCTGCTGAACAACTTTTGCATTTACATTTTTAGTCTAGCTTTTATGGTTAAAGAGTTATGAATGTTTGTTTTCTGTATGATGGATTATCTGAAAATGAGCTCAGGCTGCACTGTTGTTCCTGTAGTGGAAGTAAGCAGGCAGGATTTTGTCAGCTGCTCTGGAGTGAATGAGTTAAAGAAAAAACAAAAAAAACAGACACCTCACTCCAACCTCAGAAGGCATGCCGGATTGGCAAGCCTTCACCCAGAGCATGTTCAATGCCTTTATGGCTCTTAGGTCATCTGCAGAACCCTCTGTCTCTGCTCCTACCCTCCTTAGTCCCAGACCTCACTCCCATGTAAGATTCATAGGTTGGTACTAGGCTATAGGGCCTATACAAGCCTAGCCATAACAATTCCCTGGCTATTTCTTCCCACAATATTTACTTCCCTGGACCCCTGTCTAGCAGGGCGATTGACTTGATCCCCAGGTAAATTTCCTATCTCCCATCCAGTTGTCAAGGTTCTTTTTGAAGAGGGCCAAGGAGGCGCTCTGCTTGACATGTATGGGCAGTCTATTCCAGAGTATGGGGAGTCTCTGGGTCAGGAACCTATCCCTCCAGCATGTTTTGTTCATTGTGATGCCAAGGTTTAGGTCCCTGGAGAATGTGGCTCTGATGGATTGGGATTTCTTTTAGTGTAGCATGTCCAACAGCTCTGAGTTTGACGTGGCCTTGTATGTTAAGCAGAGATTGCCTCTGAGTAGATGATATGTGACAGAGTATAGCTGGAGTTTTTTTAGTCGGTCAGCATAGGGCATCTGCTTTAGGCCTGTGATTCTTTTAGTGAGGCGTTTCTGCGGCCTTTCCAGTTATTGCAGATGTCTTGTGAGGTACATATCAAACAGGGCGTTGTACTCTATGATGGGTCTAATGAGGGATGAGTACAGAGGTACAATGACCTCCTTTTTTCTGGATGAAATGCCATTAGTGATGAGGTGTGCCACATAGAAGGGATTTCCTGACTGTTGTGGCGTTGTGGTTATCGAAGGTGAGCCACTGTCCACCTGTGTTCCTAAGTCTCATATCACACTTTCGGTGTTTAGTGTACTGTCACCTGTGTGGTAATTCATGAGTACATGTTTTTTTCCCAAAGGTGATAACTGTACACTTCTTGGCAATGAGCTTGAGCCCATGGCTCAGTCCTTGAGCCAGTTCGCAACCCATCTTGTGATGTAGGTGTTTATGTTCAGGCTGGTGAGCTTGTCTATAATACCAGAATGGGGGATGGTGTCGAAGGCCTTTGCGAGGTCTAGGTAGGCTCTGTGTACCACCTTTCCCTCATCTTTAGCCTTGGTAACTGTCTCAAAGAAGTCCACCAGGTTTAGGAGGCATGATCTGCCCTTAACAAAGCTGAAATGGGTAGAGTCCAGTGTTTGGAGGTTTCCAATGTCTCTGTTAATGAGTTCCATGATGATGCGCTCCATAGCCTTGCAGACCAAGCTAGTCAGGCTTATAGGCGATAGTTCCCAGGGTATGTTGTGGCTCCACCTTTGTGGAGCAGAATAACTGTTACTGTGCACCACTCTATGGGTACATAGCCTATGGAGAGGCTGAGTTTGAACAGTGTGTTTAGGTGAGGGGTTAGTTCATCCTTGAGCTCGTGTAGGACTCAGCCTGGGACACCGTCCGGTCCCATTGATGCTGTGTTTTTGGCTTTGAGGAGGGCTGTTTTAACCCGAGTGTCTGTGATTTCAGGGGCTCTACATTCTTCTGGTATGGTTATGGGCCCTTTTGGGGGTGAGAGGGGGGTAAAGTTTGCACTGAACCTGTCTGCCAGGATGTTGGCAATATCGGTCGGTTCAGTGTATTTTGTGCCATTCTGCACTGACAGATCTGAGCATTGCCACTTAGATTCTTGACATAGCTAAAGAATGCCTTGTGGTTATCTTTGGAGTCCTTGGCAATTTTTCTTTTGATGCTCGCATTGGATGATTTTATGAGGGATCGTAGTTTCTTGCTGATACTGATCAGGGATGTCTTCCCTTCTTGGGATTTTACTCTTTTCTGTAGTAGTTTTCTTGTTCTATTGTATAGTTTGTTTATAGCAGGGGTCCACCAGACTGGTTTCCTATTCTTGGAGGAGTGAGTCTTGGCTTTGCTTGGGATAGCACGAGCCATGCATTCTTGTAGGTGCCCGTAGAATGCATTAGTAAAGGATTTTGCAGCTGTGACAGCGTTGTCCTTTAGCATGGGTGCTTTGAAACTTTCCACCTCAGTCTTAAGTAACGTGAAGTTTGTTTTTGAAAAGATTTTCATGGTGGTTTCCTTGTCTGGGGGTGGGTGCGGAATGTGGATATCCAAAGTGATTTGTTTATGGTCAGATCTAACTAACGAGGGTTGACCTCCAGTGTGGAACACCGGTCGTCCATGTTGGTGATGACCAGGTCCAATATGTTGTCACCTCTGGTGGGAGTGTTTACCAGTTGATCCAGGGCGTTTGAGTTTATAAATTCTAGGAAATTTTGGGCAAGGAAGTTAGTACTTGAGTAGTTCTCCTAGTTAATGTGTGGGTAATTGAAATCACTCAATATTAGGGTGTTTGGTAGGACCTTTGTTTCCCAGTGTTTCCAGAAACACAGAATTTGGGGTCCTGGGACATGGTGGGTGATTTGTAGCAAGCTGCAATTTGAATTGCAGTTTTGCCCATTGTTAGTTGCACGTGGATGATCTCTGAAGCATCATGCTGTGCCACTAACCTGGAGGTGTGGGTATCCTTGATGAATATGCCCCCACCTTTTGTATTTCGGTTTGGGTTCTGTGGCCGAAGTGTATGGTATGAGTTGTAGCCTGGTAGTGCTGTGGTGCTTTTTGGAGCCTTAAACTAGGTTTCTGTTACTGCGCATATATCGATTTTCTCCATACTGAGGAGTGCCTCGAGTGCGTGCATTTTGAGGTTTAGACTTCTGGCATTGAGTAGCATTACCCTCATTTGTTACTTGTGCTATTTACGGCTGTGGGTTTGTCTTTTGAACTTTGCCTAAAAAAGGCACTATGGGGGTGGCAAGAGCCTTGGCCAGTATTCAAAAGCCTAAGGGTGACAGGTGTAAGCAGTCTCTAGCGAAGCAGCGTGGTTTGTCACATGTCATCCCAGGCGGACGGACACTGGATCCCTTTTGAATGACACCAGAAACTTGGCCAATTGTTGAAGTTGATAATTTTTTCTTTATACCGTGGTATCATTCTTGATGAGGACAGGATGCTACTCAGGGTCAGGGTCATACCGGCCTGGGCTATGTGATCAGAGAGCTCTTCCATGTCTCTTTTCATGTAGTCCAGGGAGGGTACGGCTCAGGTCATTCACACCAACATAGACAATGACAGAGTTGTATTTGTACTTGTTCTGGAGTGACCCGAGTGCTTGTGTCATGTGGCGGATCCTGGCACCCGACAGGCAGCTAACAGTAACCTTCTCCTTATTCAGCCTAGTGGGTAGGACGTCAGTGTGCCTGACGATAGTCACCTATTACTAGTATGTTTGGTATGTTATTTTGCCTTAAGGGCTGTGATTGCATGGCACACTGGTTTTGTGAAGTATGTGTTTCATGGTTTGTGTTTGGAGGTGGAGATTGCGTGGATGTATGTTTTGGAGGTGTCTGTTGCTTTTGCAGATTTTTATTTAGAGCCTCCGAGTATGTTTTCGTGTATTTGTGTGTGTTTTGCTGGTGCTGATGGGTCTTTGTGAGACTGGTGGTGTGATTCAAGTATTTCCATTCTCCTCTTGACTGTCTGATCCACTCTTGGGTTGAGAGAGCTTAGCCTCCAGTTTGGCTGTATAATTGCATCTCTCGCATGTATTAGTGTTTGGTGGTAGGAGGAGAGGGTTGTCTGTGTACATGAGGCAGTTGTAACATTGCCTTAAAATGCCCAGATTCACCAGTTGGACTGGAGAGTACACCTAAAACTGCCCTTTGGACATGCCTGGATAGGTACAGTGAACTGTTTTACTGTTTTAAGAAGCGTAATAGCCAGAAATCTAGTTATGACAGATTGAGCAGATTACTTAATCCATTGAGGGAAGGAGAGATGGTACGAAGGTTTTGCTCAAGTAGGACAGATTACAGGCATCTGTGCAGAGCCAAGAACTTACTTAGTAAATTCCGAAAGAGTAGAGCATAGGAGGAATCGCAAACATCTTCTTCCTATACCAGAACCATCCTATACCAGAACCATCATCATCATTGCAGTCACAACATTGTACCTGTGATGCAAACTCTAAATCAAAGAATGAGTCACAACATGCACAACCTTAGTGCCATTTTGAAAGAGCAGCTAGGGAATAAGCATGCATGATCATAGTGATTAATTGTATATAAGTTAGTTAAGTTACAGTCTATAGGCCACAATAGTAATCTGTTTGTATATAATAAATGTGCTTGAACAGAACCCACGAAGATTTGTTTATTCGTGTGCTAACACAAAAGCTACTGTCTTGAAGGGAAGAGCTGTCTTCAGCTTAATTATACTCTGGAATATCCTTCTTTAGAGTCCACCCAAGGACTTGATCAAGGAATGAATGAAAATTGACAACAGACAAAGAAGTTATGTACTCACTTTAACGTTCCATCTCTGTTGTCTATTTTCATTATTCCTTAGCCCCCCCCCCCCCATCCAGCCCTCTGCCTTTTTCTGATTATTTCTGGTGGAGTGAGTGTTATAGAGACACCTTAGGTCCATTATGTTGAATTCCAGTTATAGCAATGGCTTACAATGTCATTGTTTTAAATTCTGTCTGTCTCAAGCAGTGGAAGGATCTGCGGGAGAGTGGGTTTGGGTAGGAAGAGAGCTCAAGAGCTTTTGGTGGCTGTGAGCTAGTAGAACAACCGAGTCAAATCTGAGGATCTGATCCAAGTCCCATTGGTTAAGGAAGAATGAAAATGGACAACACAGATGGAACATTATGGTGAGTACATAACCTTTTCTTTCTTATTGATTATGTACAACATAGACAAAATGGGGGTGACATCAACAATCTCTTAGAATACCATGAAATGGTTTGCCAGTTGCGATTAAATGTTAGCAAAACTCGTGGTTTGAAATGTGTTATTTTGATGGTAAGTATTTTGAAGATGAGAGCCATAACTTCTTGATAGTTTACAATATTGTTAATTAAGTTTTTTGGCTTGATAGTGTTGAATATTTTTATGTTATTCATTAATTTGTCATGTATAATATAGATGTTTTTATGTTTGATTCATTGTAGGATTTTTTTAAATAACTGATTAAGTATTCATGATTTTACCAGATGATAGGTTTGATTGCCTTTTAAATTCAGTGTGATGGTTGAAGTTCCTGAATGTGGAACGAAAGCACTTAGTGTTTGGATTAAATACAACTTTGGTGACAGTACGACCAAGGACTTGATATCTTAATACTTGTACATATAGCTAATCCTCTTTTCCTTTGTCTCTGATATTCAGCTGAATATCCATTCGGAAGTCCTGTCTTTATTACATTCACATGCTCATTTATTTCCCGATGTGTCTCCTGTAGAATTGCTAATTGCAGTCTGGATTTATTAATATAATTTGGTACTCTTTCCTTTTTTTTTATACTTGTAAGACCATTTACATTCCAAAATAATATGGGTGCCTAAGCCATTATGATAAGAAGTTAATATTCCCACCTAATATACATGACTGCTTTTCTGAATGCATATTTACAACATTTGGGTTACATACACACACTGCTTGGCAGGTTGATTTTTTATACACTTTCTTGTCATCTCTATTTCAACCTGTTTCGCATTTTAAGTTTTTTTTTTTAATTAAAATCCTCAAGCAAAAAACTAAATACATTTTCAGAGCAACCTCATTACCTGTTAAATTGGAACAAGCGCACAAAACTATTTACATCTTTAATGAAATAAAGTTTAACCCTCCTGAGAGGAACAGTTGCCCAGAATCAATAGCTGCACCCACAAGTATTACCCGACTTAAAATTAAGGTGCTAAAGCGCATGTTACAGCCTGTGCTCCCAGTTATACTGATTGCTGTCCTTTCTTTTCTTATCTCTATTCCCTCCCAGGTCTGAAAAAAGATTGTATGCTTTCAGAAAGCATTAATTTTTAACTTTAAGAAAAATTGCACTGGCTATGTTAACTAACTTATACACTCTTCTATTAAATGCATTTATTTATTTAGTTTCAAATTAGTAGAACGGAGACCAAGCCACAATTTTTCAAAAGTTAAAACCAAGATATTTATTCCACCACGATAATAAAGACGTCAATATAGACCACATCCACCAACAGGAATACAAGCATAAACGCTGTTTCTCACAATGCGTTTTCGTTTAATCCACACAACTTCATCAGATGTCATCTGTTGGAAAATTCATTAATCCTTTATACACCTATTAATTAACCAATTACATATTTTCCCTCCAATTTCATGCCATTTTAAAAATCTAAACTTATACAGAAATTTTTATTATTTATTATTGCATCATTTCCTCCACTCAAAAAAACTTTTGTTGCTAAAATGGTCTTTGTTCATTTTATAAACTCCGTTTTAAAAATGAAAAATGGTGACAAAACAAAAAACAAATTAAATCATTAAGGACATACACTGTTCTATTATTTAAAACTAACCTAGTAAACTATTTCTTGTGCAAATATGCCCTCCAGTGGCCATTAGTCTACATTGCAGTAGATAATAATAAATATATTAAAAATACTAATCCCTTATGTTAAAAACCTAAGTTACTAAAAAACATGAATAAATAAATACATAACTATTATAAGTATAGCTTAAGTGTGCTTAAACCTACAGATATTTTAAAACTATTTATTAAATCCTGTGTGAAAAAAATCGTGATTTAATAAATAGTTAATAAATAATTAAATTAGTTAAATTAATTAAGTTATTAAATAAATGACAAGATTTAATAAATAGTTTTAAAATATCTGTAGGTTTAAGCACACTTAAGCTATACTTATAATAGTTATGTATTTATTTATTCATGTTTTTTAGTAACTTAGGTTTTTAACATAAGGGATTAGTATTTTTAATATATTTATTATTATCTACTGCAATGTGGACTAATGGCCACTGGAGGGCATATTTGCACAAGAAATAGTTTACTAGGTTAGTTTTAAATAATAGAACAGTGTATGTCCTTAATGATTTAATTTGTTTTTTGTTTTGTCACCATTTTTCATTTTTAAAACGGAGTTTATAAAATGAACAAAGACCATTTTAGCAACAAAAGGTTTTTTGAGTGGAAGAAATGATGCAATAATAAATAATAAAAAATTTTTGTATAAGTTTAGATTTTTAAAATGGCATGAAATTGGAGGGAAAATATGTAATTGGTTAATTAATAGGTGTATAAAGGATTAATGAATTTTCCAACAGATGACATCTGATGAAGTTGTATGGATTAAACGAAAACGCATTGTGAGAAACAGCGTTTATGCTTGTATTCCTGTTGGTGGATGTGGTCTATATTGACGTCTTTACTATCGTGGTGGAATAAATATCTTGGTTTTAACTTTTGAAAACGGTTGTGGCTTGGTCTCCGTTCTACTAATTTGATTCTTGGTTTATTTTCACCTCGTTTTTGTGGTTATTTATTTAGTTTACCTTACTCATTTGTATTTGTTTTGTCCTTTCTTTTCTTATCTCTGTTCTCATCCTAGATCTGAAAAAGCATTAATTTTTAACCTTAAGAAAAAGTGCACTGGCTATGTTAACTAAATTATACACTGTTTTATTAAATGCATTTATTTATTTAGTTTACTTATTTGTATTTATTTTCTGGGGTAGAACAGTGATATGTATAGACCTTTTTCACATTCAGCTCGGCAGCAGTATCTGGTTAAATGACTTGCTCAGTCACAAAGTTAAGCAATGGATTTATTTAAATATATGAGATAACATATTGTGTGTGTGTCTGTATGTGTGTATATATATATATATATATATATATATATATATATATATAGATACAAATATATATATAGATGTATAAATATATATAAAAAAAATATATACATATGTGTGTGTGTGTGTGTGTGTATGTATGTATAGTGTGTGTGTGTGTGTGTGTGTGTGTGTGTATGTATGTATGTATAGTGTGTGTGTGGGTGTGTGTAATATATTTAATAGAGTAATAAGGCTGCAAAGGAAGATGCTCTCTCTTATTCACTTCCAGTAAGTTCAAACTTTTTTTTTTCAGAACTGCTTGTCCTTGTACCTTTAAATTTTGCATTTCCCTCAACAACCAATGCTCATAATTATCAAAATTAATTGCTTATATCTACAGGCAGCTCATCACCATGGAGGCATAAGAACAGAATGTACAACTGCCTTCAGCTGCAGACTTCTTAACTTCCTGAAAACATAACAAGCTGATATCTTTGCATATGCAAGAAACTTAGTACTTTTCTTCACATTCACCATTTTGTTTTGTTTTTCAAGCCTACTTACTACACAAAACGCTTGTTTTTAGATTAATCCAAGGGCATTAATCCAAGTATTCACCTATGTAAAAATAAGAAAAAACATCTATCTACAGGTAATATAATCAATGTACTTTTACACCCTACGCTCAACCACCTGAGATTACAGCATATTAATTTAAGCTAGCTTTTATCCAGCATTTCTTTTTGTTTACATTGCAATACCTAGATTTCTTAAAAATTGAAAAAGCTTGTTTGTTTTAATACCTTTATCACATACAACAATCACTGAAAACACATACCATCACCCCCACATTTAAGAACCCCCTACTACATAATTCACAAATTTGCTTTTCTGTACAACATGCGGTATATGTCATGAAATGTTTTATACAGATTCTGTCAAGAACAAAAATTGCTTTACTTGTATACTTTTTTCCCTTTTATTGTCCTTCTAAACATTAATGACAAAGTAGGGTATGTGCTTCACAGGCCACCACCAAATTTAACAAAGTCAACAAAAGTCCATTCTTTCTCAGCCATTATTTTACAAAGTCAACACTTTCTCAGCCATTATTTCTTGCAAAGCCATATTTCACAAATGTGATTGATTTTGTGTTATCTCACATTTTTTTCACAAATGTTAGTGTTGCTGGTCTTCCTGTTTTATCTCCATCTCCCAACACCAGACTCTGGTTCGAGTCCAGGGTACTTCCCATTCTTCTACTCAGCTCTTGTGCTTTTTCTTTCTTTCAAGCATTTTCCTTTACAACATTGAAAAAGGTTTCATTCACAAAGTCCGTCTATGAACTTTATTAGAAGAATGAGAAGCGGAGTCCCCTTCTGTTTGATAGCTCACATTTTGCTGGATAAACATTTGCATTTCCTCCGTAGCCTGTACTGCATTAAAAATGTCTTTGATCCTCACGGAAAAATATTATAAAGACCGATGGATATAGCAGCTTGAACCTCACACCTGCCTCTCATCATTCCCTGATTACTGGGATACATTTGCTTCTCTTATGCCTAGTGTACAGTGAATAATCATTTTCCTCAAACACTCTTGTCTCCAATTTTTAATACTTTGCCATCCTGTCAATTTTGTCAGGATAGACTCTTTTGCTGGTATGATTGCATCTTTACTAATGCAGATTTTGCCTGCTTTTTCATGGCCAAATTTGGAGTATACACTCGATGTGCCTTTTCAATTAACAGCTCCTGCTGTGGAATACCAGTCCAGTTGCATTTTGTGGTTACATAAAATTAGTAGCTTGTTCCTTCCAGTTTATGTGGTATAGCTGAAAGTCTCAAGTTTTCTCTGTGTTCTGCCTTCTAAATCTTCCATTTTTTGAAACAGCTCTTTTAAGAAGTCTCGCACTCAGCCAGCCTTTTTTTTCATTTCAGCCTCTGATTTTTGCATTTTTATCATTTAGTCTAAATAGCTAGTTAAAGCTTCTTTTATTTTTTTCTAGCCTTTTGTTATTTGAGTTCATATACTCCTTCAGTGTTTCATTTATTTCAATCAGCTTTGAGTACATCTGATTTATTTTTTCCTCTAAATTACTGGAAGCCATCTCTTCTACCATAGCTGAAGCTTGAACTGTCTTTTGCTGAACAGCTGCATGATTCTTCCCAGTCCGTGTTTTCTCTTTGCCTTTTCTAGTTAATTTTCTTTCAGGTGCTCTAAATTTCCTCTTTGCTGGCATCCAGTTACTTATTATCTAGTAATTGAGTTTTACTTAAACTGGTAGAATTTTTCACACTGAGAGCTGAAATAGAGCTGTTGATCAGTGTGCAGCCTTCTTAGTAGTCTGTCCTTACAACCTTTCTTATGTGTAGCACTAATAAGGGAAAGTGTGGGTATGTTAGGTAGATATTTTCTGTTTTCATGCAGAGCACATTAAGAATTATGGTATTTGCCAAGGGTTCACACCTAAAACCCTCAGAAGTAGGCTGCACACTCTAGGCTTTTTTTTAGACTGTAAACACTTTGAGACCTTGGCATGCTCTACCATGTCTTTGGCTGGTCCATCCACCTCTGTTGAACTTTCACCTAACAAAAATTACAGATAGAAAACAAGCAGGAAGCTGGAGGACTGTAGTCCAGTGTCTAAAGCAGCCAACCCTCGAGAGGCACATTTGTAGCCCTTTTGACCGAGTGTGTTCCTTTTCTTGCCAACCCTCTAATGATGCCCCTTCAGAAGTGGTCATGGCTGGGGATTAAGCACATCCATGAGGACTGATGGCTCGTAGGGTCATTGCTCAGACACAAGGTCTCTAGGTAACAAAGCAAAACCTAAGTTATTGTAGAAGGTGAAGTAAGGTGTTTGTTCAAATGGAGATCAAAGCTTTTAGACTTTATGTCCATCTTGTTGGACTGGGCCCTAGATCATTGTGAGTAGATATCTGTCTCAAAAAAATTCAGAAAACAGGTTGTCCTCCTCCTTTTCAAGCAGGCCTGGAGGACTGGTTCAAACTGGCCCAAATCCTGCTGAAAGCCCTTCAGGCTGTACAGCCTACCCAACCAGTTGTTGAGCAACCAAGTCTTGAACAAGAAGAGGAACCTCAGGATACAGATGACAAAGATGTGGTCTGTGCCTTCCAGATTTCATCACCCCCCCCCCCCCCCAAGGCTTTGACTCTGACATAGTGGGTGTCTTTTTCTGTGCCTCCACCAACACAGATATTTCATTTGAGGAAACTTTGAAACACACAAAAGATTCTTTTTTTTTTTTAAATGGGAAGGCAGAGAAACCCCAGATACCCAAAAGAGATACTTTGAGCTTTTGTAAATGGAAGCTTCCAAACCTGTGGTCATCCCACCTTTCCTGGAGATGCTGAAAGATGCATTTGTACCAGTATGCCTGGCTCTGGATTCCCAATACCCCAGTCCCCAAACAGCCAGACTGATTTTACAGGGTACAAGGTACCCACAATCATCCCTGTAAAAACCGGGTCTGTATCATATATTCGAAATTCCAAAATATCGAACACCATAAGTTCGAACTTGGAATTTCAAATATTGATAACATCGAACGCTCAGAATAGCAAATTTTTCCCCAGGGAAAAAATTTGCTGTTCTGAGAAACATACACACAACACAAGCACACCAAAATAAATAAACCACACACATACAGTTAACAAAACCCAACCCTACACTAAACCATACATACATTACCAACTATCCACTTGCCTTAACCTGCACCCTAACCCTCAGGTCCGTAACTATCGTGCACATACCCTACGAAACTATAGACAAACAAACTAATTAATACACACATACAGTTAACAAAACCCAACCCTACACTACACCATATATACATTACTATCCACTTACTTTAACCCGCACCCTAACCCTAAGGTCTGTCACTCTTGCACCACAGTGGAGGAAATAGTGAAGCTACGTAATGGCCCACCAAAATCTTGCCCTAGGTAAGATTTTGATGTTCCGGAGCTTCGCTGTTTTCATCATTTGATGTTGTGGGTTCGATATTATAACTTTCGAAGTTTTACATCTTTGAAGTTATAATATAGACCCGTAAATACCTAGTAACTGACCCTGCAGTAGTCTATGTAGACTCCATTAAGAGTTCAGAGATTATCCCTGCTCATAATTCCCTGTCCAGGGATAATGAAGGCAAGGTCCTATATTGGTTTAATAAATATTGCATACATCAGCAACCTTGACGTTTAGGGCAGTTAATTGCTAACCCTCCATAACCAAATTCCTTTTGGCCATCCTGGATCATATGACGCAAAAGATGAAGAGATCTCAGACTCTGGTTTGAGAGCCAGTTTGCAGGAACTCTGTCAAACTGCTGCTCAAGTGGTCAGATACTGTATTGTGTGTGGGTATGATATTCTGGATACATCATCCAGAGCAATACTGACTATCTCAGTTATTAGAAGCCATGCCTGTATAAGTCTACACACTGTACTGCAGGATGTTAAAGCACAGAAAAAGAATACTCCCTTGGATAGGGAACTGCTTTTTGGTGAAGCAACTGCAGAAATGTGTAAGGAAATTGGGTGAAAGAAGAAATATCATGCAAGGGATCAGATGGCTTTTTCATTCCCTTATGCCCAGGTATGGTAGAAATTACCCCTGTAAACATGCGTCCTCATAAAGGAAACTGTCCAAAAGCAAATGGCAAAAAAGGAGGAAACCTCCTTTTAAAAAGAGGTGGAGCAGTCAGAATAAAGGCAAAGCTTGAGGAGCCCTACTAACTACCCACATCCCCTATCCCATAGTGGCCTCCCCCCAGCACTCAAAAGGATTGAGGCTAAACGTTTGTTGTACTTCCCCATATGGCAAAGCTTCACAGCAGACACTTGGGATGTCCTTCCTTAAGTCAGTGTTTTGTTGTTTTCTAATGCTGTTTGGTTATCTCACTGAGGTAACCCATTGTCCAGCTAGTGTACAAAAGCAAAAAACCTTCCTTACGCATGTATGTCCAACGTATGACCTAAGCCCAAGGACATTGGGGTACATAAACAGATGTAAAAACATAAGATCCTAAGACTGTCTTGCCACCAGTCAGAACGCTGGATCTTTGCTCCCATCTGTTTGCTTTCCTTGTTGTCAGCTACTACCACTGCCTGCACTTATTCAGATTAATACTTATTGGGGAACCATGCTTTTCATGTATTTTTTTATTGAAAGATTTGATGTTAAGTTGTCCAATCTTGCCTTTGTTCTTGCTGGATGGGTTCAAAGCTGATCCTCTGCTCCGACTTGGCCACTTACTAAAGCTCGAGTGCTCTTTACTGGCTCGAGGCTACCCCTTATCCCAGAATGCCCAGCGTCAGCTACCCAGATCTCGTTTGCCGCTTTAGCTGCGAGGTTGGGATTAATACTGGCTCAGGCTTAGTATAATTTTTTTTTCTCTTTTAAACTCAAATATTGTGCTTAAAATCTGATATACAATTCTTCTCTTAAAGTAGTTTGTAAGTTTCTTTTATTGTAAACCCCTTATCTCGTCCTTGTGGTTTCTTTTTGTGCTATGTTGGCTGTTGCCCCTTAGTCGCTAGGCCTTCTGTTATTCCCTGAACGCGTTTAACTTAGAGAGTCCCCCCCCCCCCTTAATGACAGCCGTTTAAGTTAGAGGCTCTCATTTAAGGTCTTTATTAATTTTTACTTTTCTATTGTAGTTTGTCTTTTTACTAAAATGTCTAAGGAAGTTAAAACCTCTGGTTTTAAAAAGTGACTCATGCTGTCAGATGTCTCTGACAGATGGGCACACTAGTTTTGTTTACTGCTTGGGGGCTCTGCACCTGCAGGACTCTTGTTCTATTTGCCATGCCTTTAGTCCAAGGGTCCTGCAGGAGCGAAAAAACAAGTTTATCCTCTGTGGATTGTTAAAACAGGATTCTCCGGCATCTCAGCCAGTGAAACCTTTGAAACCAGTCAAGATGTTGGCTCCATGTTCAGAACTGACCTGTGAGCTTGACAAACCAAGTGTATCGGTGCTGGCTGGCACTGACAAGACTACCCCTCTGTCGGCTCCAACTGTTACTTCGGAGCCATCTCGGAGCCACAGAAGAGCTAGGTTTCCTTCTTTAGAGCCGATTCGCTCGGTGCCACAATCACCATTACTTCAAAGCAAGTCTAGTCATCACTCATCTTCCCACTCCTCTCGATCCTCGAGGTTATCAGATCAGTGGTCACTAGGTTGCTTAAGTCACAGGCCCTTGCTAAAATGTAATTTTTCTGATGTTTCTTAGGAGTTGTGTTGATATAATGGTTAAGATATTGATACAATGATTAAGGTATTTACCTTGCAGTCTCATGGTACAGGGTTTGATTCTTACCTTTGAAAGAGAAATTGTCTAGCCTTAAAATGATGCACAGGAGCAGCTAGCGTAGTATTTACATATGGAGCTATAAAATCTACTTTGTGCAGTTTAGTGTCTTGCAGTTCTAAGTTCACTACTCCTTGTTTAATGTGTGTACATTACTGTAGATACTGCATCCAGAGCTGCTGCTACTGGTATGGTGTTAAGATTTGCCTGGCTGTGTTCTCATAACCTCCTAGAAAATGTAAAAAATGAGATTTTAAATTCTTCTTTGGATAGAAAATTAGTGTTTGCCTCCTCTGCTACAGTGGTTATCAAAAATGTGATGAGCAAGGTAAGCTGATTCAGGGAGTTTTTTGGATTTTAAGTCATCCTTCAAATTTTCCAAGGGATTTTCTGTTCCCTCGTCCAGTTTTGGTAAGAAACAAAAGAACAGTCTCAGCAGAATTCTAGTAGGTAGATGTTTAAGAAGCAGTGACAGGGTGGTCCCAGAAAGAATGAAAGCAGGAACCCCCCATCCAGAACAAAGTATAGTTAAGTAAGTCAAAATGACTATTTCAGGGACCTGCCCCCCCCAACACACACACACACACACACACACACACACACACACACACACACACACACACACACAAAACCTTGGCAGTCCCTTATCCCTTCAAGAAAGCCTGAAATCTCCATTTCACTCTTTGGCAACAGATTGAATCAGCGAGGCTACCAATGGCAGTGGGAAGAAGTTCCTCCTTCCTAGGGAGTTCCTCTACATCTAGTAGACCCAAACCCTTCTTTTTCCACGTTCTACAACACAAGCTGTCATTTGGGGGGGGGGGGGGGGGGTAGTAGAAGCAGTTCCTCTTTCCTAGGTTGGGAAAAGGGTTTTATTGAAGAATATTTTTAATTGCTTATTGAGAAATTGCCTCGATTACTTCTGGATCCTTCTTTCCTAAACCAGTTTGTGAGTAAGCCAAAGTTCAAAATGCCTTCCCTTCACAAGCTGTTACCCCTTCTTTCTCACTTGAGTTTTAGTAATTTTAGTAACCTTTTGATTGAAAAGATGCATATCATCACATTTCCTATTCATCCAGATTTCAGGAGTTTCTTAAGCTTTTGTGTGTCTGATCACATTATTGATGTCATGCCTAATCTTTTGGGCTGTCCACTGATCCAAGAGTGATCATAGTGTCTAGCTCTTGTCATAGCCCATGGTAGGCTACAGGGTATCTACATTTTTTTTATATTTAAATGACTTATCTTTGCAGATTTTTTTTTTAAATGTCAGGAATCTCTCACCTGAGGGTGGATTCCATGAGAACATTCAAAAGTCTTTTGATTCGGTCACATAGGATTGTTTTTCTGGAGTGCCAACAAGACACAACAGTGCAAAGAGCTTTTCTTCCACAGGAAAAATAGATCTAGATTTGGATCTATTCCAGGGGTTTTCCACGCAGACTTCTGTCACTGCAAGATAATACCTTAGAATTCTGGATCGTATGGAATCCTTAATTCTCATGATACCTCTTAACAGAGAGAGATACAGTGGTATCTAAAGTCTCTTCGGTCCCAGCAGCAACTCCCATTTTCTTTTCAAATTCCAGTTCTGGAATTTGTGGAAAGAGAAGTCACTTTGTGAAGACATCGAATATCCTTGAATCCAGGCCTCCCCCCGTCTTCCTGCTCCAAAGCAGACTGTCACTACAGACACCTCAGACTTTTTTTGGGACAATAAAGACAGACCAAAGCACATTAACATAAAAGAGATGCTAACTCTTAAGGCCGTCCACTCTCTGAATTATCTGTGATCCTCAGGACCTCTTCAGGTAGTTACAGATAATGCCACATAAACAAGGAAAAGGGAACCAGATCTTACCCTCTAAGCAGACATGCAGCTTACATTCTGTCAGAGCAAAAATTGTGTGGTAGACAACCTGAGCAGGACAAAGGCAGAGCCTCATGAATTTAAACTAGATCAGGGGGTCTTCCAAGATTTCATCCATCTATGGGGAATTCCTTAAGTAGACCATTTTGCCTCCTATCTATAAACAATCAGCTGGCAAAATTCTGTTCCAAGACTGTGTACAATAAGGCCTGGAAGACCAATGCCTTTTTTCCTTGTACAGTAATGTTGTTATGCTTTTCTAGCCTTTACACTGATGTACAAGATACTTCTGAAGATTCAGAAGGAATCCCTTAATGTATGGTGCCTGCCTTCTAGCCCAAGCAACAGTGGTTCTCCATTCTTTGCCACAAGCTTCTTTAGACTGGTTGTACTTGCACAAGAACAGGTGTGTTTGGTACATCCCAACCCCAAACAGCTACAACTGACTGCCTAGATGATATGTTCTTAATTCATTTTATGCAGTTACTTGCTGAGGACAAGCAGCAGATAATGATGCAGTCAAGAAGGCTTGCTACTACAATGTCATATGTAAGAAAATGGAAAGGGTTTTCTAATTTGTGCCAGCAAAACAACCAGCACCAATTCAGGGCTAGTGTTTCTCTGTCTTTGGAATATCTGTATGGGTTACTATCCTAAGGCATTTCTTATTCCTCTATCAGGGTTTGTCTGTCAGCCATTTCAGCCTCTCTGCCTATGGATACCCCTTTTTCAATGTATTCTTATGTCAAAATGCTTTTGAAAGTAGTACTCCATAAGAAACCTCATTGACAATCAGTGGTCCTGCATGTTCTTTTTAAACCTGTTCATCTGGCTGACTTGAGGTTCGTTACATGGAAAACTGTTTTACTGATTGCTTTGGCCTCTCCAAGAAAGGTATCTGAGTTGCAAGCTCTTATAGTGGATTAACGTCATGTCATTTTTCACAGAGACATGGTTTCTTTGAGAACTAATCCCTATTTTATGCCTAATATCAAAGTTTACTTTAAGTAAACCAAACTATCCATCTCCCCATTTTTTTTCATGAACCCCAAAATGAGGAAGAAAGGATACTTCACACTTTTGATGTCCAAAGATAGCTCAGGTATGGTTTGACAGAACAAAATCTTTCAGCACTTCTGATCAATTGTTTTATTTCTTCTGAAGGCAAGAAAGTTACCATTTGTGCCGAAGTCAACTATTTCCAAGTAGTTGCCTCAGGCTTTTACCTTTTGATGTCCTTCAAGGATGCATCTGCAGTCATCACATATGGGTTGTCCTGCCTCGGGCAGCCCTTCGGTCGGCCGGATTCCAAAGTCTGGGTCCGGCGTCGGCTGATGTCGCATTTTCCCCGACGTCAGGGCACCTGGGGTATAAAAGCATCCACCGACGCCATCTTCCCCAGTCTTTCTTGCCGCGTGGTGCCCGAAGCAGAAGCAGTTCGCAAGTGCTGGTCGGCCAGCTCCTGTAATTCAGCTACTGAAGACTTCAAAAAAGCTAAGTACCCTGTTGGGGACTCTTTCTTGCCTCAGCCGATGTCAGATAAAGTTAATAATTGTTTGACTTGTGGGAAACAAATACCTCATAAGGATTTCCACTCTTACTGCCTCCCTTGCCTAGGCCCAGACCACGACGTCTCGGCCTGTTCAGCCTGTGCTTCCTTCAACCGACGCACTCTTAGATGTAGGGCGGAGTTTGCAGAGGAATTTTGTGGGACTAGTTTTTCGTATAAGATGCCGTCGGAGACTCCGACTTCTCATTTAGTTAAGAAAGGGAAGGACAAGGACCGACACACGTGGACCGAGGTTTTGGCTGAAACCGTGGCCAGGCCTACCGCGAGTGTCTCGGTCTCGGCTGAAACCGAGTCCTTGGTACCTCCAACTACCGAAACCGCTCAACCGACTACTTCGGTCGCGGAGGCCCCGGCCGAGTCGGTTATTGAATTGCCAACAGAAACTGGTGTCCTGGAACTTTCCGACACCATTCCTTTAGACAAATCTACACCAGCACGTGGTGCAGCCAGGCCTCCTGCATCTATGTCCATTAAGGCATTCTCCAGGGCTAAAGCTGCTAAACTTTCAAAGGCTTTGCCTCCCAAGGTTATCCCTCAGGGACCCTCTACTGGTTCACAGATTCTAAGCTTAGCAGAGGATCTTATCTCCTTAATTAGGGGCTCTCAACCTCATCCAGACAGGGGCTCTCAACCTCCTCCAGACAAAAGGTCCAGGGTTGAGCCCTCTGATCCCCACTCCTCAGATGAGGCCTCTGATGGCTCTGCTCTCTCCGACCATCAGGAGGAGGCTTTTTCGGCCTACGAGGATTCTGATGCAGAGGAATCTATTCCCTTGGCCTCCCCTCCTGAAGACTTTTCTTTTGGGGAGACACTACACACCATGAGAGAGCATTTCCAGTAGGAGGGCCAGGAATACTCTGATTCCAGGAAAAGATTAAGGACCTTTTTACATTTGCCTCAGCATAGGCCTTTAGCTATTCCTCCTGTTCTAAATGTAATTGATGATGTGTACTCTGACTCCAGCACAACCCCTGATTCCCTTCCTCCGGCTCCTGCCAAACCCGATAGGTACTACAGGGTCCCGGACTCGCATCTTTACCTTTACAAGGCCCACTCTGCAGATCCAGAAACCATTTCCCAGGGCTCTAAAGGGGTTGCAGCTGCCACTGCTAAAAATCCTCTCCCCTCTGAAAGGGAGTCCAGAGCTTTAGAGAGATGGGGCAAAAAAGTGTATACTTCTGCTACTCTTTCTATGAGGGCACTAAATTGTCAATTTCATATGATACAGTACCAAGAGTATTTGAGATGAATTTCATAAAAAGCTGTCTTCACCTGAACCCCTAGACCGCAAGTCACTTCAGGATCTGGTACATAACTCTCAACAGGTTAGCAACCATTTCTTGCAATGTGGTTATGATGCATTGGAAGCTTCATGTAGGTCAGCTATGACTGGCGCAGTCATACGTAGGCATGCTTGGCTGAAGGAACAATCTCTGCCAGATCATGTTAAAGCAAAGCTACTGGATGCTCCTCTGGAAAAGCAAAAGTTATTTGGCTCCACGGCTCAGGAGGTCCTAAAGAAATTTGAAGAAAAAGCAAAATCAGTACAAACAGTCAAAGATTTTCTCCAAGTACAACCACCAAGATTCAACAGGAATTGGCCTTCCAAGAATTGGTCCTTTCCAGACACAGAGAGGTTTCAGAGAGGCAAGAACAGGCATGCCAGAGGTAGAGGGCAAGCTAGAGGCTCCTACAGAGGACGTCAATGGCAGCCTCCCAACCAGAGAGATGTAATGCAGGACCTTCAACTGCTGCGCAAGGACAGGCTGAATGACTTTACTTTGACACCGCCAACCAGGGCTCAATTGGAAGTACCTTTGGGCGGAAAGCTTTCTTTATTTTCAGAAAACTGGCACAGTATTACAAGGGACAAATGGACACTGCAAATAATAGACAAAGGATACAGGTTTCATTTCCACACATTACCAAAAAGAAAGGGCATGCCAGACCTGCCACCGAATCAAAGGGCAGAGGCTTTGAAACAAATTTCCAGCTTAATGCAAATGAAAGCTATAGAAAAAGTCCCTCTCTCAGAACAAGGCCAAGGATTTTATTCCAGACTATTCCTTGTTCCAAGGAAAGAAAAACAATGGAGGCCTATTCTCGACTTGTCCGCACTGAACACTTATCTCATTGTACCAAAGTTCAAAATGCTGACTCTACAGCAGCTCCTTCCCATGCTGGGCAAGGGGTCTTAGCTGGTAACTCTAGACCTCAAGGAGGCATACCTGCATGTCCCTATCACACAAAGTTGCAGAAGACACCTCAGATTTCTTGCAGGGTCAGAGCATTATCAATTCTCAGCATTGCCCTTTGGCTTATCTACTGCGCCCAGAGTATTCACGAAATGCTTGGCATCAGTAATTGCACACTGCAGACTTCAGGGGATGCAAATATACCCATACCTGGACGACTGCCTTATACAAGCGGACAGCCAACAAACTTTGGTGAAACACTTGAATTATGCCATCCACCTACTTCAGGCCTTGGGATATACAGTCAACTTTCACAAATCAAGACTTGTTCCATCCAAAAGAATAACCTTTCTGGGTGCAGATCTAGATACAACCACCCAAATGGCCTTCCTCACAGAAGAAAAACAAAGTCAACTACCAGATTACTTCAAAAATCTGACAAGACAAACCCAGCTAACTGCAAGGAAAATCCTGCAAGCCCTGGGTTACATGGCTTCTTGCATACTTCTGATTCCGCAAGCAAGACTACATATGAGGAAACTACAATGGTACCTAAGGAGTTTATGGACTCAGCACAGTCACAGCCTGGAAACTTTGATACCACTCATTCCATGCCTTCAAAGGGAATTTCTGTGGTGGGCTCAAGCAAGCCAGTCAAACAGGGGTCTGCCTTTCAGCAAACCAATAGCCAGCCAAACCATTACAACAGACGCTTCAGACCACGGATGGGGAGCGCACATGGAGGGCAGATGCATTCAAGGTCTATGGTCACAAAAAGAACTACTCATGCACATAAACCAAAAGGAAATGCTGGCAGTGATACATGCAGTCGAAGCCTTCAAACCCTTTCTGCATCATGGCCATCTGTTAATAAGGACAGACAACACCACGGTTATGTGGTACATAAACAAGCAAGGAGGCACCCATTCCTATCCTCTTTGCAGGCTGGCAATGAATCTATGGGAACTTTCCTTAAAACTCAATATACAGCTACAATCCCAGTTTGTTCCAGGGAAAGACAATATACTGGCAGACAGCTTAAGCAGAAATATCATGGATGCACACGAATGGAAGCTGCACCCAGACATCTTTCTACAGATAACACAATCATGGGGGAGACCGGACTTAGATCTTTTTGCCTCCCCCCACAATCATCAACTGAAGAAATTCTGCTCAAGGACATACCATCCACAAGCATGGAAAGTGGATGCCCTCTCTTTCAGCTGGAAAACTCTAACAGTGTATGCATTTCCACCTCTCCCATTAATGACCAAGGTTTTACTGAAGATCAGGACAGAGCAGCCAAAGGTGATTCTGATAGCTCCAGACTGGCCAAGACAACACTGGTACCCACTGTTAAAGAGCATGTCACGTACAAAACCATGGCCTCTTTCTCTATGGCCACTTCTACTGACACAGCACAATTACAAAACTCTGCATCCCAACCTGAAAACCTTGCAACTAACAGCCTGGAAAATACCTTGACTACTCCTCAGGACAAGCTATCCCAGAGAGTGAAAGATATCATTATGGAAGCTCATGACCTTCCACAAGAAAGGCATATTCGGCAAAATGGAAAAGATTTCACATTTGGAACACCACAAAGGGCCTAGATGCGACAGTGATGAGCATGGCACATATCCTGGAATACTTGGCAGAAATGTTCCACAATGGTCTGTCTTACTCTTCCATTAAAATTCATACTTCAGCAATTTCAGCAGAGAACAATACTGATCCGCATGTCTTCTCTCATCCTCTCCTAAGACAGTTTCTAAGAGGAATCAAAAACATCAATCCTCCAAGGAAACCACCTCTACCTACTTGGGACCTTAACTTCGTGTTGGAAAAACTAACACTGCCTCCCTTTGAACCAGCAGCATCTGCAGAACTACAGTTCCTGTCCTGGAAGACTGCTTTCCTTCTGGCCATAACCTCAGCAAGAAGAGTATCTGAGTTACAGGCCCTTATGGAAGTACAGCCTTTTCTTATTTTTCATCAGGACAGTGTTTCACTGAGAACCAATCCTACATTTATGCCAAAGGTGGTATCCAGGGTTTCATTAAATCAAGCTATTCATTTGCCTACCTTCTTTCCAAATCCACAAATCAAAGGGGAGAAACTTCTGCACACTCTGGACATACACAGTTGCGCTACTACTTGGACAGAACTAAAGGTTACAGAAAAACTGACCAGCTGTTGGTAGCATATGCTGTTGGTACACAAGGAAAATCAATTTCCAAACAGACAATTTCAAAATGGATAGGAAATTGCATTCGTTTTTGTTACTCCTTTCATGGAAAAACTGTGCCAGCTAACATTAGACCTCATTCCATGAGAGCCACATCCACCTCCACAGCCTTCTTAAGAGGGGTGGCTACCAAGGACATTTTAGAAGCTGCTACATGGAGCTCCGTGCATACATTTGCCAAGCATTACAATTTACCTTTATACTCCAGATCCAGAGCAGGCTTTGCTACGGCAGTCCTGCAGGGCATTTTAGCTACACCATCCTTTACATAGTTCCTCCACCCCCAGATTGGCTATGGTATTCTACCCATATGTGATGACTGCAGATGCATCCTTGAAGGACATAGTACAGTTTTGTACCTACCATAAATGTAGATGTCCGATAGGTATGCATCTGCAGTCAGGTTTACCCTCCCTCCTTCCCCTCTGTTGTATTTCTTGGGTACTTACCCCTCTAATAACTAGCTGAGGGGATCTATTATGGTGTATTTGTTTTTATATTATTGTGCATGTTTGGATTTTTAAATGCATCTCTCCAAATTTAGCCTTCCTTAGAGGGCACCTGGCATCTGGGGCAAGAAAAACTGAGGAAGATGGCGTCGGCGGATGCTTTTATACCCCTGGCGCTCTGACGTCGGGGAAAATGCGACATCAGCCTACGCCGGACCCAGACTTTGGAATCTGGCCGACCGAAGGGCTGCCCGAGGCAGGACAACCCATATGTGATGACTGCAGATGCATACCTATCGGACATTTACATTTATGGTAGGTACAAAACTGTACTTTTTTCCTACCACAACAGAACTATTCCAGACAGGATCAAGCACATTCTACCAGGGCCGTGGCTTAATCTATGACTTTTTGGAAAGGGTTAGACTCTTAAATATTCTAGAAGCAGCAACTTGGTCCACTGTGCATACTTTTACTAAGCACTATAAATCAGATTCCTTTTCCAGGTCTAGGACAGGTCTTTGCTAGGACCATTCTCCAGGGTTTTCTGTACCCTTCCCCTTCCACCTCCCAGGTGTTCTTGGCTATGGTAATCTAGCCATGTAGCTTAGGCTACTGCAGCAGTGATCAGTATGATGAAGATAGTACAATTGTGTAAGTCTGCTTACCATAACAGTAAATGTTCAATAATCACTGGTGTGATAGCCGCTCCCTCCCTTCATCTCCCTTGTTTTTTTAGTGTGTTTTCTTTGCCAGAGTGGGGACCTGCATTTTTTAGCAATATCCTCTCAGGGGTTAACCTCACTCTCTTAGTTGGCTTGAAAGCTCTGAAGGGCTCGACGCCCAAAGCAGTCTTTAGTCAGCTCAGCTCAAGCTTAATTGTTTAAGTACATGGGATGTGCCCTGAAGCTTTGCAAGCCGGCTGTCTAGGATATAACCCACATAGCTTAGGCTACAGCACCAGTGGTCATTTGAACATTTAGTCTTATGGTAAGCTAACTTACACAACTGTACATTCTCTGACACAAGTCCAGTTTAAATTAGTTCAATCAGTAAAGAAATGTCCTTATTGACTAAAGGTGTAGATGATTTATGGAGATTTGGCATCCTTGGCAGAGACATAGGAGGCTGCATTGGTCACTGAAGAAGGGCAAGTAACTAAATAAATGGGGAAAACCTTTGTGGAATATTTTTGAGAAGGCAGTCTTGTTAGTAAGTGACTTTTGATAGAGTGATTGTCTAGTTGAGGTTGTAGGTATCTGCTGTAAAAATAACATGATTAGGGTGTCATGTTGCTGGGAATTTCGCTTGGTGAGAATAGCTTGGGCAGCAAAACGTAAATAAAATAAACAAATACGTAAAGCTCTAAGTGTAAAATTGAGAAATTTAGGGTGACTTCTAATTGAACAAGAACAAGCAGTCCAGTTGGGATCATATTCTTCTACCTTGCTGGAGTGGGAGATGAGCTGAGCAATTGATGTGTGTGTGGATGGAACCCCATTATAATTCCTGGGATTGTTGATACAGTTCAGAGAGTTACAGGACTTTAGGTTCATAGGTTGGTACTAGGCTATCAGCCCTAGGGCCTATACAAGCCTAGCCATAACAATTCCCTGGCTATTTCTTCCCACACTATTTACTTCCCTGGACCCCTGTCTAGCAGGGCGACTGACGTGATTCCCTGGGTGAATTTCCTTTCTCCCATCCAATCGTCAAGGTTCCTTTTGAAGAGGACCAAAAAGGCACTCTGCTTGACATGTATGGGCAATCTATTCCAGAGTCTGGGGAGTCTCTTGGTCAGGAACCTATCCCTCCAGCATGTTTTGTTTATTGTGATGACAAGGTTTAGATCCCTTCGGCATGTGGCTCTGAGGGATTGGGATTTCTTTGTGTAGCATGTCCAACAGCTCTGGGTTTGACATGGCCTTGTATGTTAAGCAAAGATCGCCTCTGAGTAGACGATATGCGACAGAGTATAGCTGGAGTTTTTTAAGGCGGTCAGCGTAGGGCATCCGCTTTAGGCCTGTGATTTTTTTAGTGAGGTATTTCTGTGGCCTTTCCAGTTGTTGCATATGTCTTGAGAGGTACATACCAAACAGGGCATTGTATTCTATAATGGGTCAAATGAGGGATGAGTACAGTGGGACAATGACCTCCTTTTTTCTGGATGAAAAGCCCTTAGTGATGAGGTGTGCCACATAGAAGGATTTCCTGACTGTTGTGGCGATGTGGTTATCGAAGGTGAGACCACTGTCCACCCGTGTCCCTAAGTCTCTTATCAAACTTTCGGTGTTTATTGTACTGCCACCTATATGGTAATTCATGGATACATGTTTTTTTCCAAAGGGGGATAACTATACATTTCTTGGCATTGAGCTTGAGCCCATGGCTCTGGCACCAAGCATCTGTTTCTGTAAGGCCCGTTTGTAGAGTATCCACATCATTTGGGGATTCAAATATGGCTCCCAGTTTGCAGTCATCTGCAAACTTTGTTATCCAGAGTCCCTTAGTGTTGGCCTGTACTTCAGAGAAGTAGATGCCAAACAAGAGCGGTCCCAGGACTGAACCCTGGGGTACTCCACTTGTCACTTGTCTGGAGCTGGATTTGGAGTTGGCTACTTTTACAGTGTGGGTTCTATCAGTAAGTCAGTTAGCAACCCATTGGGTGACGTAGCGATTAATGCCCAGCTTAGTAAGTTTATCTATGATTCCAGAGTGGGGGATGGTGTCAAAGGCCTTGGCAAGGTCTAGATAGGCTGTGTGGACCACCTTACCCTTGTCCATGGCTCTGGAGACTGATTCGAAGAGCCATGGACAAGGGTAAGGTGATCCACAGTAGTGTGAACATGGGTGATGGTATATATTAAGTATGAGGTTGTAGTACCTCAGTCTGTTCTGCTTATTCCAGGGTATGGTAACCTTTGAGGTGATGTATATGGTTAGTGAGTGCATGGAGAACATAGCCTTCTACAATTGGGGTACAGCAAGACTTCTCCTCTTGAAAAAATACTTTAAAAATGGAACTAGTTTTATAATCTACTGTTTAAATGTTTAGTCAGAGTTTATTTTTCACATTTATGAGACTTGTAATATCAAGTCTCACAGTTGTGATAAGGAGATACCAAGTAGGATAACTCCACTCGGCTCTTGATCCTAATCTAAAGCTATAAAATGGTTGGTATAGTGATGTGAGGCGAGGTGGAATAATATGTAAGAGTTTAAGCCATGACTAAAGTTAAGCATATTAGGGGAGAGAAACAATTCATTCTAACATTCTTGTTTGTTATTTTCCCTGTTTGTTGGTTTTGGGTTTTTCATGATTCTCTAGGACTTATGTGGTTATACTCTTTCAGAAAAGGGAGGAGGGTGAATTTCCTGAAGCCTGGAAAATGCAGTTGTGGTTCTCCTTCACAAGACTGAAGCTCAAATCCTGACTGCTCCACTTGGCCGTTATTGTTAGTAAAATCATGATTTCACTACTGAAGAAAGAAGTTTGATTTGTGTAAAAGCAGTGTTGTACTAGTTACTTATAAAATAAGTTACTATTACTACTTACTTTTAAGTGAAAGTAATATATTACCATTACTTATTACTTTTCTAAAAAAAGTCCATATCACTATTACTAGTTATTAACTAAAGTAGCTAGTTACTGTTGAGTTACTTTTACGTAAGTATAGTGTATCAGTTCTCATATTCAGATGTACTTACTGTATAGAACTTTTGTTTTTGAAAACATGAACCTGCAGTGAATGAATTTTCTAAGTTTTTTTTTTTTTTAATAGCTGAATAGAACACTTTTATATCTGAAACACCTAAATCATATATGGAACAGCATAAACAACTGAAATGCTGCAAGAGAAAGCTTTTATTTTAGCAAAAAATATAAAAAATAAAAAAAAAAGTGAAGTCCTGTCCTATGTGGAACGCTCCCTGTTCGACCTTAAATGAACCCACTGGTCTGCTTTTCCACATTGAACAGCTTTGGCTCTGCTCCACAGCTTTTAATTGGTCCATATAAAGCAATTATTGCCAGTCGACATTGAGATCCCCCCAGAGCAGTCCCTCCTGTGGCAGCCCCCTACCCCCCCCAAAACAGCCCCATACCCAGCAATTCCAGTTTTCCATACTTGGCTATTTCTCCCCAGTAACCATAAACACTGTTCAAACCTATCAGTGTGCATACTGTTTTCTTTCATGATTACAATGATTACAGATATTGAAATAAAAGAGAACAAATACTGATAACCATTTGTTAAACAAACAGTACAGTCTCACGGGGAAAATAGACGTATCATTACCATGTAAACATCTCTGTCCTTGGAACTCACATTCATTGAAACGGCACTAAACCTCGCATTCAAAGAAAATGCATCTGGCCAGTGGAGGACATCCACACAGCAGGCCACTGTAATACAGTATGCAGAGGATTCCACTTTCATTTGCACATCTGAAATGTGGTACACCTCCAAAAAAATACTCTAGAAGCTTTAACAGCCACTGAAACATGGCTTTGTAACTCATAACTCAAGCTCAACCCAAAAAAGACCAAACTACTACTTTTTTCCTCAAATCCCTCTGTTACGAAAAGACAAAATTTAAAGTCCACTCTTTCAATACTAGAACCGTTGAAGTCACTTCTCATAGCAAATTATTAAGGGGTGATAGTGGATGATAATCTTACATTCAGCATGTATATACAAAATTGCATAAGAAAAACTCCTCAAAAACTAGGAATGCTTTACAAAGCCAAAAACTAACTTCTAAAGAAAATGCATACTTATTAAATGTCTTACTTGCATCAAATAAGCTTACATAAAATAAGGAAATGTAGTACTTTTGCTTCCCACACTTTAGTGTGCAGTTAGACAACAGAAGACTTAACATAAACATAATCATATTTGCTCATGTGAATGTCTCCACGTACATAAGAATGCCTATTCTGGAAATAGTACAGTTTGTAAAATGCATTGGAACTGCATTATAGTAACATTTTAGGTCTTTAACTGATGAACTGTATTAATTGGGATGCTGCCTGTCAAGGCACAAACTTGGTTGCCTGACAGATGAAGTTGGAATTCCTACCAGTGTAATGCTAGAAATGTGAGGTACATGAGCTATATTCATTTGATCTGCTCCACTGTCCTTCAAGAAAGGCAGATGGTCAACAGATGCATGGTTTCTTAACTCCAAAGATGCTCACAAATCTGATTCATCAACCATTTTACCAGATGCAGCCTGACTTCAAGGGCAGAAAAGAATTATGTACTTGTTGCCTTGGGTATGGGCTTCCCACACCCTGACTGGGACTACTTACTCACTGCTTACTGAGCTGTGTCTTTGGCTTAGCACTCCTAGTCCCTTTCCTGCTGCTGTCTCTGTACCCCTTACCTATGGTAACTGCCTTCCAAACAACCATTTTTTGTCTCTGTGTGTCTCCACTTCTTATGAGGGTTGGTAGAATTCGCCAGTTCGCCACAGCTTTTGTCCTGGCAAGGTAGAGCTACCAATGCTGTAACTTGGGTTAAAGATGTACCAGCTGTCATACAGGCTTGATCCAATCGCCACATATGGTAATGTGTAAAGTAGTCTGACTGGCTAATTTGAGAAAACAAGCAACTTGACAACCTACATTGCTAAATATAATGTCCTCATAGTAAATACATAAATAGACAAACTTATAAGTTATAAAAACACTTGATTTTGTACAGCTTCGGTGTTTTGGAGAATTCTAAATACATAAATACCCAGTAAACAAATTGGACAATACTGATAACACAAGTTAGACGTATACAGGCAAATACATTTTACAAAAAGAACAGAAAAATAATGAATTGCACAGATATATTTAGTCAGTTTATTCTATTTCAAAGAATACTGAATTCTTAACTACATAGTTATTGGCAAACAGTACAGGCAGATTGCAGTTTACGTAGCTACTGACACGCAAAGGTCTTCTGTAGGACTTTTGAGTACGCTTGTTTCTACTCAGAATGTATTGGCCTATTCCATTACCATTGAAACTGGAGGTAATAAACTCAGTTTTTCCTCATGCACAGGAAGGGGGTGTTTCCAGCTGGGAGTAAATACAGGACATCACCTCTTGCACCTGGCTGTTTTACACCCTTTACTTGGAGCATACTGACAAATCCATTGCATTATGTGGCCTGTCTGCAATTACAGGCAAGCAAGCAACTGTTTCCTGAGTCAGAAACATCTTGTACATTCCATTGCCCAATTACTGCATTTTTCAAGCAGAATACATTTACGTATTTCTCTATGTTACAGAAAAGAGCAAATACAATTCTTCTGTCACTGACTAATTTTAAAGGTAATTTCACAGAGCAATCAAGTCAATGCATTTTAACTATTTCTCTCCCATGCATACCTCTCAACTGTCCAGATTTTTACCTCTTATTTATAGGCGATATGTACAAAGGTATAAAACAGTACATAAAGTACAGTGAGTTACTAGATGAATTTGGATCCCTCAAAAGTGAATTAAGTATCCAGCAATTAGTCATAGTCACTGTTTAACACAAATAAACCTCGCATGTACTTCTGTATGTTGCAGCCAGTCACAGTACTTAGGTTTGTAACAGGAAGGTAAGGCAATACAATACAGCAGCTTATTATTTTTTTTTTCTTGAAATAATCATGAACGGCAGTGCGGGAAAGGGAAAGCGAGCAACTCCACAGCCGCGAACAAGGAAACTACCTTAGTCATCAACCACAAGGCACAACTGCGGAAATCATTTTTTTCTTTTCTTTTTTTTTTTTTTTTTTAAATAGTGGGTGGCGTGCATCCATGCGTATGATACAAGCATGGTCCTCCTTAAAGGAGAACATGCCACAATGTTAAGAAGTTATTTTATTTTATTTATTTTTTTTTTGGTTTTGGAATGCAGACTGCCCGTCTCGCTCCACCGGCTATGTGGCTGAATTGAAGCAAAAAGTAACATGAAAGTAATTGACATTTGCAGTACTAGTTATTAAAAAAAGTAACGTATTACAATTACTGCGTTACTATATTGACAAGTTGTTGTTGTGTCTTTTGGCTTTTCCCGGTTAGGGGTCGCCACAGCGGAACTCCGGTCCGCTAATGATTGGCAGTAGATTTTTACGTGCCGAGTTGCCGGCCCTGACGCACACCCTTCAACGAAGGTACGCCCATTCACGCATGTCTCCACACAGAAGATGCTCTAGCTGAGAATCGAACAGGACAACGTCTTACTGTGAGGCGACAACGCTACCGCAGCACCACCACCACCACTATATTGACAAGTAACGCAGAATATTACTAGTTACTTAAAAATTTAATATAGTACAGTAACACATTACTCTCATCACTGTGTAGAAGCCATTAGACACCACACTGAAGACACCATGGCTTTACATCGTGAAGGTCATGCTGAATAAATTTAACAGAGCCAACGTCTGGGATTATCCTTGATGGATCCTAAGGCTAGGTTATTTTCACAGAGAGTCTTTTTTGGAAGATCCCATGTTCAAGATTTGAGTGTTTATTCCCTGTACCTTCTAGTTCTTTCTTCTGCTCACACAGTTCAAATCTTGATCCTTACTATAGGTAACTTTCCTGTGTTCATTTCCCTTTGTGTTTGATAGCCAACATAAGAATGTTATGTTTTGGTTTCTCTTGTTTTTTGCTGTGAAATGTGTGAATGAGACTTCTTTTCAGATTCTCCAGAGGGTTCCTCCCATTGTCAGGAGAGTGGACCACTGACTCTTGTGTCTTATACAGTGATTAAAAGACTGAATGACGGCATGTCCTTCTAGAAGAAGCTTTGAGGCTTCCTGGACTTCACAGTAGTGGGGATTGTATCTGATTAGTGGGGATCTTATTCAGTCTTGATCCTCTGTTTCATTGGAGGACTTGAAGCCAGGAAGAGGTACACCCATGTTTGCAATATTAAGGTGCATCATTGGGTGTTCACTTCATTTTTTCCCTTCCCGATTACCCCAATCACAAACGTGTCTAACTTCATCATGGGAACCAGCCTCTTGAGTCATCCTGTTATAACTGGGAGATCTTGGAACTGAGTCATTGTCTTCCAAGGCTTCCTTATCCCATCTAGATTGATGTATCCTGATTGAGAAGGACTTGATAGCTGAACCCATACCAGAGTTTGCTGCTCAAGGTTAAGATTCAGGCGCTTATTTGACGTTTGTCAGATGCTTGAGTCTTGAGTCTGGATACATATTGCAAATGGAGTCTGTGAGCTGATTTATATATTTGCTCCAGGTCTTATAATGGCCTGTGCTCATTACTTGCCTGTTGTGGCCCTTTTCATCCCACCATCTCACATGCACCAGTCATGGGCTTGCACTTAAGTTGTGGAAGCTTTTTGCAGTCAGATTCTTGGAACAGATGTAGGGTGCATGTCCTCCTCCCCTACTGGCTCTTTTTGGGGTTTGGGGGGTCTTGCCATGCACACAAACAAGGCTTAGAAGTTTTCTTCTCCTCCCCTCTGCTCATTTTGGGGGAGCACCTCATGTGATCTTATTAATTTCCTCTACTTGTTTGTTTTGGGTACTTCCTAATGCTCTAGTCATCCCTCCATTGGACTTCACCTTGGAGGGTGTTTTTTTTTGGGGGGGGGGGATTCTCAAAAGACCACTAATCTTCTGTTGATGCTTCTAAGGGATCTGATATTTGGTATTACCCCAAGAGCAAACCGGAACATCATCTTGATCAGACATTAAAGCAGTTTCTTACGGATGACAGCAGGGTTTTCTTTTCACCCATGTGGTCACAGTCTTCCCTTTAGGCAGTGCACCGTGGTGGCCTAGGAAGGTGACAGGGTATGTAAGAGATCTTTGCTCCTGTCATATGGGTGTTCAGGGTACTTCGCCATGCTCTGTTCTTGTACAGGTTCCATTTCGTACTTTTTGACATAGTTCATTATGGATTTTAAACCCTTTCGGTGATTCATGGGGGCTTGTATGAGCACTTGTCTTTAGCTATGGCAGTTAACACAGTTTGCACAGTGTAGTAAGATGAGTCTGTACAGAAGGACCTGTTTAAAATTATCATCAACTGGGAGACAAACAAGTACTTTTTAGCTACCCCTTTTAATAAGGTGGAGCTGGTAGGTCAGCAGTCTCTACACTAGAGATTCTTTCTTGGATAGGAAGCAGCCATCTTTTTCTTGGGGGAGGGGGCATCTTCAGAATACCTGGAGGTCCTCGTTTTCTATGCGATGAAGGAAGGTTTACAAGCACCTAAACTGATTTCCTGTTACTCCTCACAGGCTGGACACCTCTGGAGTCAGGCTTTGTCTTTTCTTTGCCTGAAATCAGCAAGGTCTCTGACAGAGTTATTCCTTTCCAATTCCCTGGAAAGTGGACTCCATTTTTGGGGGAGCTGGTAGAGGTTTGTTATCTCCTTGAGCCCCCATGTATGACTCTTCATCTCAAATCCCCATCCACTCTTTAGTCACCTTGTCAGAACAGTTAGCACAAGCCGGTTATGTGTTGTCCAGTGAACAATGGAGTCTGATATTACCTTAGACTGGAGCCTTTACCTCTTGGATCCTCCCACCCCACCCATTCATTCTCTGGCTTTAGCAGTGGGAGATGATCTTCTTTGTGTGGGCCTCCGGCATGGACAGCATTTATTTCTTCCTTTAGAGGGACTTTTTTTTTCTTAATCTCTCTGTCTCTCTTTTCACTTTGAGGCGGAGTAGTATCACAGACTTCTTTTTAATGTGGATTCATAGGTTCATTGATTAGTACTAGGCTAACTGCCCTTGCAAGCCATTTTAAGCCTAGCTAATTATCCCTTGTGAGACTCGAACCCTGTACCTTGTGTTTGTAAGGCAAACACCTTAACAATTAGGCCACCCTCCCAACCGAACTATGTGGCTCTTTTTTGAATGAGTTGTCTTCTGAGCTGGAAACCTGTATTGCCTCCAGTGGTGGCGGGGGGAGGGGGGGTCTCACCTAGGCCTCCCATAGACAGGGTTGATTTGATCTCTTATGATATGTTTGTCCCTCTCCCATGAACTTCTTGTGTGAGTTTTCTGAGGGTACCAGATCTCGAACAAAAAACACTTCTGGACTCCAAGGAATCCAAATCAAAGCTCCAACACGAAAAAACACAAAAGAAAAGCAGCCAAACTGGATTTTTAACTCTTCTTTACTGAAATTCAAATTCTGGTACCTCGGCCTTCGCCTTCACATGGAATATCATCATTTTACTTCAACCAGTATATATACACCCAATTCATTCACATTAATTAAACAATTAATCAATGATAGAATAAATGAAACAATTTCAATCAAATGCTAATGAGTACAAATATCAATTTATACAATTATATCAAATACAATGCATAAAAATATTTTTTTAATATTCTATAACAATTGAATTTCCAAATTCATTCCGTTGGGAAACAAAGTCCTATAATTAATAATAAATTTAGATTCCACACTTGATAATTTATATTGAAAATTAATATTAGCTTCCCCTTGCCTATATGGTTTAGCCAAAATAGTACATTTAAAACCAGTACATTCCCCACCATGAAATTGATGAAAATGGCTAGCAACAGGACTATCAAGTCTGCCATTCCTAATATCTCCTAAGTGCACCATAATTCTTTGTTTTACCCTATGCTTGGTCTGTCCTATGTACCATTTTTTCTCCTCACAGTTGCATCCTATAATGTATAAAACCCCAGATGAATTACAATCAAAGTGATCCAGCGCTTGATATAAAACCCCGTTGATTTTATTACCATCTAAATTAATAATTCTATCACAAACCTTACATTTTCTACATGCAAAAGCACCTGCGTTAATTTCTTTTTCTTTTTTACCCTTACTTCTAACTAATTCCTTCAAATTTTTACATCTGGTGTAAGAAAAAATGATATTATTTGGAATTATATTTTTCAAAAAATCATCACTAGTGATAATGGGCCACATATTTAACACAATTCTTTTTAAAATTGGAGAAAAAGAAGAAAATTTGTTCACAAAAAATATTTTATCCATTTCCATGAATTTAATTCTGTTGTTATATGATGGTTTATTCACTCTCTTCTTTTTATTCTTATCACCGCATCCATGACCCTTCAAATTTAATGTCCTTTCTACACTAGTTCTTTGTAATCAAATATTATCCCACAGATAACCTCTATCAATTAATTTCTGACAAATAATATCAAATTCTCTTTGAATGTTAATAACATCAGAAGTGTTTCCAGCTATTTGTTTAAATTCTCCCAAAGATAAAGAATTGATTAAATGATTACTGTGCATGCTGGTAGCATGTAAGAAATTGTTTACTGCTGTAATTTTATGAAAAGGCTTGTGTTCGATCCTACCATCTAAACCAACATAAAATTGCACATCCAGAAATTGGATAGTATTAGTATCAACTACGTAAGTAAAATCCAAACCATATGGATTTGATCTTAGGCTAGATACAAACTTCTTGGGGGTTTCCTCTACACAAAAATAGAAGATCATCTATAAATCTTTTGTAAATCAATACATTATTCTGGAAAAACTTTTTTGTATATAAAAATAAATTCTCAAAATGTCCCATGAAGATGATAGCATAGGACGGTGCGAAACTAGCACCCATGGCTGTTCCTTCTCTTTGTAAAAAATACTTTTTATCAAACTCAAAAACATTGTGTGTAAGGCAAAACTCCAAAAGGGAAATAATAAAATGAGTTCTTGGTCCTTCCCCTAGAAAAGTGTATATGGCCTCCAAGCCCCACCGTGTGGAAATGGATGTGTACAATGAAACTACATCTACACTTGCCCAATAGTAGTTATCTTGCCAAATTGTCCCCCTAAAACTATCACAAATTTCTTTGGTATTTTTAACATGTGAAGGAATTCTTTTTAAATATTGTTTTAACACTGAATCCAAAAAAATACTAACATTTTGTAAAAATGCCCCCCTACCTGAGACTATTGGACGCCCAGGGGGATTCATGAAGTCCTTGTGTATCTTAGGTAAAACAAAAAACCTTGCATCATTTGGATTTTTGATAAATAACTTTCTAATATCACCCTGGGAAAAAAATCCTAACCTTTCACCCCTTTCTAAAAGCTCAAGTAAAGTGTCATTGAATTCTATTTTGGGATTGGTAGGTAATAAAACATACGCATTCCTGTCTGATAACATGTTTAAAGCTATCGAGTTGCATCTCTCCTTACTAAATACAACCCAATTACCTCCCTTATCTGATTCCAAAAAAATGAAGTCATCACTCATCCTTCTTATGTCACATAAGGCTTGCCACTCTTCCTTACACAAATTGAAACTTCTCATTTGTTTTTTGAACAAAACATATTCTTTAGTAATCTGCTTGTTCAACACCTTTTCAAAAAAATTAATACAAGAATTATTTCTCAAGGGTGTAAATTCACTAGCATATGGAACAGTCGGAATGTTGAATTTACAATAACCCGTATTAAATTCAAAACCCACAACATTAATTTCCTCATCTTTTTCATAAATGTCAACACATTCATTTTCATAAATCGAAATGTCCATTAGCGAACTCTCTAAGATAGAGTTATCACTTACATGAGTTTCCGGGACATTTCGTTTATTATGAAAAAAAACTTTTAAATATAATTTTCTACAGAAGTTTTTAACTTCCAACAAAACTTCCGCCAACGACGGAATGTGTGTGGGTATGAACTTGCTACCCTTGTACAAAACCTTTTTCATGTCGTCAGTAATCAAACAGTCAGATAAATTAATAATGTTTAAACTGCCATCAGTACAAACCACATTTTGCGCATTAACGGAATCATTGACAACAATAGGAGAAATAAGTCTTTCTGTAACAGACCCGAATACAGTCAGTCCATTTCTATTTTCTGTTCCCCCTTGGCTGAAAACGCCGGTTACGACCTGCCGTAGATCTCCCGTAGACAGGGTTGATTTGATCTCTTATGATATGTTTGTCCCTCTCCCATGAACTTCCTGTGTGAGTTTTCTGAGGGTACCAGATCTCTCCTTCCTCTGTCCCCTCTGGGTTTGCTTTCTGGCTAGGCAAGAATGCTTCTAGATTTTGTGGCTTTCCTAGCCCCCTAGAGTGGATGATGGTCCTCAAATCTAGTAAGTCTAACATCACAGATGTTCATCGTGCATACAGCTGCAGTCATAACAAATGGGTTCTCCTGCCGTCAGGCGGGTCCTCGGTCGGCCGAATTCCAAAGTCTAGGTCCGGCGTCGGTTGTTGTCGCTTCCTCCCCGACGTCAGCACGACAGGGGTATAAAGGAACCAGCCAACGCCATTTTCTTCAGTCTTTCTTGCCGCGCGGTGCCCGAAGCAGAAGCAGTTCGCAAGTGCCGGTCGGCCAGCTCCTGAGATTACGAAAATTTGGAAACCGAAATCTTCTTAAAAGCTAAGTACCCCGTTGGGGAAACTTTTCTTGCCTCAGACCAATGTCAGACAAAGTTAATAATTGTATTTCTTGTGGGAAGCAAATACCGTATAAGGATTTCCATTCCCTCTGTATACCTTGTTTAGGCCCAGACCACGACGTCTCGGTCTGTCGCTTTTGTGCTACATTCAACAAACACACTATTAATCGTCGGGCGGAGTTCGCCCAGCATTATTTTGGAAAAGCATTTAACTATACTATGTCGTCGGATACTCCGACTCCGGTTTTGTCTAAAAAACGCAAAGACAAGTACCGACACACGAGGCCCGCAGCCTCTTCCGACACCACGCCAAAGCCGACTACACGTGGTCCGGTTCTCACCGAGGCGCCTACGCAACCTAGGATTACCGACGACACTTCTTTGACGGTGTCTCCTGTGCCCGAGGTCGCAGGCTCCTCGGCCCACACCCCGACTACAGATACCGAAGCCACTCTTGACGTTGAAACTCAGAATGTGGACAGGTCCACCTCCACTCAAGGTGTCTTCAGACCTTCCTCTTCTTTCTCCATCAAGGCTTTCACAAAATCTAAAGCATCCATGCACTCTAAGAGACCAGCTAAACAGGGCCCATCTCCAGGCCCCATGCCTAAGAAACAGATGCTTAAAATGGCTGAGGATTTAATTACTCTAATCAGAGGATCTCAGCCCCCACCGGACAAAAGACCCAGAGTGGAGGAAGATTCCCCCTCCTCTGATCAGGGCTCCATTATTTCAGAGCACTCTGATGATCAGGAACATTCTTACTCCCCTTTTGAAGACTCTGATGCGGAGGAGTCCATCCCTTCTGTATCACCCCCTGAGGATTACTCATTTGGGGAAACTTTGCATACCTTAAGGGAACACTTCCACTGGGAAGGCCAGGATTATTCAGATTCCAAGAAAAGGCTCAGGGAATTTCTTCTGTTACCTCAACACAGGCCTCTGGCTATACCTCCTGTCTTGGACATCCTAGATGATGTTTACTCGGAGGCCTGCCTTAACCTGGACTCTCTACCTCCAGCTCCAGTTAAGCCTGACAGGTACTACAGGGTTCCTGACTCACACCAATTTCTATACAAAAGCCATGCTGCTGACCCAGAAACCATCTCACAGGGCCCCAAGGGAATTAAGGCCTCCATTGCCAAAAATCCATTGCCTTCCGAGAGAGATTCCAGATCCTTAGAAAGGTGGGGAAAAAAGGTAGATACCTCGGCTACCTTATCCATGAGGGCCTTAAACTGTCAGTTTCATATGCTAAAATATCAACAGTTTTTGTTATCACAATTGAAAAGTAAAATGTCACAGCTTGAACAACCAGACTTGAAGGAGTTGCAGGATTTGATGCATAGTGCAGAACAAGTGGGTAAGCATACCTTACAATGTGGTTTTGATGCTCTAGAGGCCTCATGTAGAGCTGCTGTTACAGGATCAGTCATACGTAGGCATGCCTGGCTCAAGGAACAAGCCTTGCCTGATCATGTCAAAGCTAAATTACTAGACGCCCCTCTTCAAAAGGATGTACTATTTGGTGCTAATGCTGAGGAGGTATTAAGGAAAATGGAGGAAAAGGCTAAATCAATGCAAACTGTGAAAGAATTTCTACAGGTTCAACCCCCACGTTTTAGTAGAAATTGGCCTTCCAAAAATTGGTCCTTCCTGCCACAGACAGACACCAAAGAGGCAGATACAGGCGCCTGAGGGGCAGAGGACAATCCCAAGGATCGTATAGAGGCAGACAGTGGCAAGCTCCTGCTCAAAGAGGTGGTGAGGACAACTCGCAATCTTTCAGAAAGCAAACCCAATGACTTTCCCCTTTGCATGCCAACCAGGTCTCAAATGGCAGCCCCCTTAGGAGGAAAGCTGGCATTATTTTCAAAAAATTGGCATGTTGTCACAAAGGACAAATGGATCCTGGACATTATAAACAGAGGCTACAAATTCCATTTTCACACCCTTCCAAAAATGAGAGGCATGCCAAACCTGCCACACAATCAAAGGGCAGAGGCACAAAGGCAAATTACAGATCTCATAAACATGAAAGCTATTCAAGAGGTACCTACGCACGAACAAGGTCAGGGTTTTTATTCCAGGCTATTTCTGGTGCCAAGGAAGGGAAAAGATTGGAGACCTATTTTGGATCTGTCCATCCTAAACACATTTCTACTCGTACCAAAATTCAAGATGCTCACTCTACAGCAACTTCTTCCCATGCTGGGCAAGGAGTCTTGGCTGGTAACTTTGGACCTCAAGGAGGCATACCTGCATGTCCCAATCAGACAAAATTGCAGAAGGTACCTCAGATTTCTTGCAGGTTCAACCCATTATCAATTCTCTGCATTGCCCTTTGGCTTATCTACTGCGCCCAGAGTATTCACGAAATGCCTGGCATCAGTAATTGCCTACTGCAGACTTCAAGGGATACAAATATACCCCTATTTGGACGATTGCCTGATCCAAGCAGACAGCAAGCACATTCTTCTGAAACATCTGGCTTATGTAATAATGTTATTGATCTCTCTGGGATACACAGTCAACAAAAAGAAATCAAGGCTAATACCCTCTCGGAAGATAATTTTCCTGGGTGCCAATTTGGACACAAACACCCAGATGGCCTACCTCATGCCAGGGAAGCAGGGGCAACTAATTCGATACTTCAGAACACTAGCAAATTGCACCAGGCTGACTGCAAGGAAAATCCTGCAGGCTCTGGGATTCATGGCATCTTGCATCTTACTAATCCCATGTGCAAAGCTGCATATGAGGAAACTACAATGGTACCTGAAAAACATATGGTCTCAACACAGCCACAGTTTGGAAACAGTAATACCACTAATTCCATGTCTGCAAAAGGAATTCCTGTGGTGGGCTCAAGCATGTCAAACAAACACAGGTCTTCCATTCAGCAAGCCTCAAGCAAATCAAGTCATCACAACAGGTGGTGGGCTCAAGCATGTCAAACAAACACAGGTCTTCCATTCAGCAAGCCTCAAGCAAATCAAGTCATCACAACAGACGCCTCGGACTACGCCTGGGGGGTGCACATGACAGATCGGTGCATTCAGGGCAAATGGTCCCAAAAAGAAAAGCACCTTCACATCAATCAAAAAGAAATGCTAGCAGTAATAAATGCTATTATAGCTTTCAAGGACCTTCTACAACCAGGTCAACTATTGAGGGTTAAGAGGGTGGCCTAATGGTTAAGGTGTTTGCCTTGCAAGTACAAGGTGCAGGGTTTGAGTCTCCCAAGGGATAATTGACAAGACTTAAAATGGCTCACAAGGGCAGTTAGTACTAACCTATGAACCTTTTGAACCTATGAACCTATGTATTCTCATCCTAAGGGGTGGTGAAAGCCACACACACTCTGGCTAGGCTTATAAATGCCCTAGGGCAGATAGCCTAGTATGAACCTATGAACCTATGATACGAATGGACAACACCACAGTTATGTGGTACATAAACAAACAGGGAGGAACACATTCTTACCCCCTATGCAGACTGGTCATGTCACTTTGGAACATGGCCATGGACTTACAAATGGAACTACAAGCACAGTACTTGCCAGGCAAGGAAAACACGCTGGCAGACAACCTAAGCAGGAATATGACAGATCCACATGAATGGAAATTGCATCCAAAAGTTTTTACAGAAATAATCCAAGAATGGGGAAGGCCAGACGTAGATCTCTTTGCCTCCCACAAGAATCATCAATTGACAAAATTATGCTCAAGGATCTTCCATCCAAAGGCCTGGAGAGTGGACGCTCTTTCTTTCAGTTGGACATCAATGACAGTTTATGCCTTCCCTCCTCTTCCTCTACTGCCCAAAGTTCTATTAAAGACGAAAGCAAACAGACCAAAGATGATTCTCATTGCTCCGGACTGGCCAAGGCAACACTGGTACCCACTCCTGAGGAGCCTGACGCATTCCCCACCATGGACCCTGCCTCTAATGCCTCTTCTTCTGACTCAGCACAGTTTCAAAACTCTTCACAGCCAGCTAAAAACACTCAATCTCGCCGCATGGAAGATTCCTTAGCATCACAACAGGCCCTACTTTCCAAGGAGGTGCAGGATGTCATTTTGGAGGCCAGAAGGCCATCAACTAGAAAAGCTTACTCCGCAAAATGGAAAAGTTTTTGTGTCTGGACTGAGAAGGGCCAGGATCCTGGAAAACTGAATTTACCTCATATACTACAATATTTGACTGAACTGCTAAGCAGTGGACTTTCTTTCTCCTCCATCAAAATCCATGCCTCAGCCATTTCTGCAGAATACAACACTGATCCACCTTTATTCTCTCACCCTCTCTTAAGACAGTTCCTCTGAGGGGCTAAGAATTTAAGGCCTCCAAGGAAACAACCAATACCTGCTTGGGATCTTAATTTCATTCTGGAAAAACTGACCTTGCCTCCCTTTGAGCCAGCTGCCTCATCAGATTTGCAATATTTGTCCTGGAAAACAGCTTTCCTTCTGGCTATCACCTCAGCTCGTAGAGTTTCAGAACTACAGGCTCTCATGGCTGTCCAGCCTTTTATCATCTTCCATTAGGACAGAGTTTCCTTACGAACCAACCCGTCCTTTATGCCTAAGGTGGTATCCAGGGTAGCTCTAAATCAGGCCATACATTTACCTACTTTTTATCCTAATCCTCAAAACAAAGGGGAGAGATTATTACATTCCTTGGACATCCACAGACAACTGCGTTATTATTTGGACAGAACAAAGCCTTTCAGAAAATCAGAACAGCTCTTTGTGGCCTATGCGGTAGGAGCTCAAGGGAAGCCAATTTCCAAACAGACAATCTCAAAATGGATAGCCCACTGCATACGCCTTTGCTATTCCTTTCATGGCAAAACTGTTCCTGCAGGCATTAGAACTCATTCCACCAGGGCCACAGCCACCTCTGCAGCCTTCCTCAGAGGAGTTCCTACCAAGGATATTTTGGAAGCAGCCACTTGGAGTTCTGTGCATACCTTCTACAAGCACTACAACCTACCATTATACTCCAAATCTAGAGCAGGCTTTGCCACTGCAGTCTTGCAGGGCATTTTGACTCCTCCTAGTTCCACCTAGTGCCTACCACCCCTCTCTTAGCTTTGGGATTCTACCCATCTGTTATGACTGCAGCTGTATGCACGATGAACATAGTACAGTTTTGTACCTACCATAAATGTAGATGTTAGAGTGCTAATACAGCTGCAGTCCAGGTTTCCCTCCCTCCTTCCCCTCTTGGGACAGGCCTATAGGCTAACACATCCTCATACAACCTGATTGGGGTTTTCATTTATGATGTATTTGCTTGCAACTACTATATTTTTATTATATTGCACTGCATTATCACACAAATTTATGTATTGCCTTCCTTCTGGGGGCACCTGACATCTGGGGCAAGAAAAACTGAAGAAAATGGCATCGGCTGGTTCCTTTATACCCCTGTCGCGCTGACGTCAGGGAGGAAGCGACGACAACCAACGCCGGACCTAGACTTTGGAATTTGGCGGACCGAGGACCTGCCTGACGGCAGGAGAACCCATCTGTTATGACTGCAACTGTATTAGCACTCGAACATCTACATTTATGGTAGGTACAAAACTGTACTTTCTGATTCCTAGGGTCCACCTAAGTTGGTGGGCTGATGTTGGGGCAGCTGTGAGCCTCAGGGAAGTGTTCATCTTGGTCCTTTGGTATTCTTGATGTTTAAAAAACACACTGCCTTAAGGGTATTCTGGTAGCAGTGCCATACTACCTTCTCTGTGGCGGTCTCCCAGAGCTTCAAACTCTTCCCTCTGCAGGTCTGTGTGTGTGAAGGACCAATCCGCTACCAGGACAAGATAGTCCTTCACAGCAACAGACAGCAGCCCTCAGTTTTTTCTACTGACACTGGAAAAGAAAAATCTCTGAGAAGACTGCCTTTCTTTGGCAGATTTGATCTTTTGAGCTCAGATAAGAAACCCTTTGGGCTATTTTATTCCTCCCTCTGTCATTTCTATTGGTGCTTGTAATGGATGCAATTTGTGTATGTTTCTTTAAGAAGAATTAACAAATGTGCATCTTTGCAGTAGTTTATTTCCTGTTAACAGTGAAGAATTATTCTGTGTGTGGTATGCTGGATACTAGTTTCTCAAGGATTTATAACCCTTTTTAAGTGTTTGATGGTGTTATGTCGATGCTTAACAGATTTTTTTGTACTGGGGCCATTTTTGTCAAGTTCTGTCATTGCCTTGTGCTGCCATAATGGGCAAGTAAATCACTGCTGTTATTTCTGTTGATTTAAGGCAGTGTTTTGAATCTTTTGACAGGAAAACTTGCTGTTTTCACAATGTTTCTCCATAGATTCATATAAAGAGGTGAGTAAATTAATTTAATGATATTTAAAATGAGTATATCATTTAAATCACAATTTTGGTGACATTTTGTTTTCTGACAGGAATTTTTTTCTGAATTTTTTAAAATTTATTTTATTTAACATTTATTTACCGGGAAAGTCCAACTTGGAATGAGCCAGTTTTCAGAGGATGCCCAGGGAGAAACACAGCAGAAGCATGTCTTTGTAATGTTGGAGGAAGCTGAAGCACCTGGAAGAAACCCACACACATGCAGGGAGGACATGTAGACTCAACACAGAGGGCACCCCAGCCGGGAATTCAACTGGAAAACCTCTTGCTGTGAGGTGACAACGCAAACTGCTGCACCACTGTGCCGTCCAAAAAAAGCCAGCCTTGCAGGGGGCACCCAGAAGTTTAAATTGAATTCCGTACATAGGGCTAATTTTAACTGTTTTATGCATGTGTGACTGAAACTGGCCATTTATTGTTTTTTTTTTAATTGGGGGGTTTTGATGATGTGTTGTTGTTGTTTGTCTTTTTGTTTTTTTTTCGGTTAGGGGTCGCCACAGCGGAACTCCGGTCCCGCTAATCATTGGCAGTAGAATTTTTATGATGCCGAGTTGCCAGCCCGATGCCCAACCTTCTGCTAAAGCACGCCCATTCACTCGGGTCTTTCAGAGGCCACTCTACTGCGGGGAGGACATGCAGACTCCACACAGAAGGCACTCCAGCCGTGAATCGAACATGAGAACCTCTTGCTGTGAGGCAACAACGCTACCGCTGTACTATCATTGCTTATTATACAAGTACTAAATTGTGGGCTTTCTGCTTTAGCACAGTATTCTATTTGTTTTTCTGTTTAAATAGCATTTGCATTGCTATTTTATCGAAGAATATAATGGTGGTATTTTGTATAATGGGAGTACTGTTTCAGTAGTAGTTTGCACTGACCTGGCTAGTTTTTACCCCTTGTCTAGATGGACTGTGAAACTGTGCCCCCCCCTCCCACCCTCTACCCCAACTGCACCTAAAAACATAAAACAAAAGATATGCCTCAGCCTATAGCTTGTGGATGTGCAGTAACCTCAGCCAAGCACAAGCTGTCAGACCACTTGCCTTCTTTTACCTCCAGGTCCCCTGGTGTGGTGTTGGTACTGCAACTGTGCATGACAAGAGGATCAGACACATCCTCCAGAGCTGTATCATTGCCTGGTTCAGGACTGGGAGAACCAAATTTTTTAGGTGCAGGGAAGGGTGCAGAATCTGCAAGGGTTGATCACCCCCCCCCCCCCCCCCCAGGGATTCTCCAAATAGTGTAGTGCATGCTAAGAAGAGACAGAAAACCCACCATGTAGATGCGAGAGCAGTTTATTTGTTTGAGATTTCCCACCAGCGATGGTGGCTATTGGTCGATCCATTGTTAAGCAGCTGATTGTGGTGTGCATACCCAGGTTAATAGTATTGCTCGTGCTTCCACCCTAGGTCTTTCTGCTGTGGATCTTGATTTTGAAGGGGATTGTATGTCTGAGGGTTCTGAATGCTTAACAGATTTGTCCCATTGGTTCATAGGTGTGTACTCGGCTAATGGCCCTGGAGCCTTTACAAGCCTAGCCCATAGGATTATCCTGGCATCATGCCACCCGACATTAGTTCCCAGTGCTTCTGTCGAGTAGAGCCACTGGAGTGATCCCCGGGGTGAATTTTCTATTTCCCATCTATTCATTAAGATTTCTCTTGAAGAGGGCCAGTGAGGTGCTCTGTTTGACATGTATGGAAAGTCTGTTCCATAGCATGGGCAGTCTCTGCGTTATAAACCTGTCCCTCTAGCTTGTTCTGTTGATTGTGATAATGAGGTTGAAGTCTCTGGAGTGTGCAGTGCAGAGGGATTGGGATTTATTTAGATGTAGCATTTCTAACAGAGCTGGGTCAGACATGGCTTTGCAAGTCAAGCAGAGCTCGCCTCTAAGCAGGCGATATGAGACAGAGAATAGTTGGAGTTTTTTGAGTCTGTCCATATAGGACAAACTGTTTAAGGCCTAGGATCATCTTTGTGAAGTATTTTTGTGGCCTCTCCAGTTGTTGCAGGTGTCTAGTGAGGTACATGTCAAATTGGGCATTGTACTCTATGATTGGCCTAATGAGGGCAGCCTAAGAAAGGCACTATAGGGGTGGCAAGAGCCTTGGCCAGTATCCGGAAGCCCAGGTGTGACAGATGCAGGCTATCTCTGGAAAAGCATCGAGGTCTGTCAGTCATGTTATCCCAGGCAGACAGATACTGGATCCCCTTGGAATGAAACTTAGCCAATTGTTGAAATCAATCATTTTCTGTTTGTACTGTGGTGTCATTCTGGGTGATGGTAGGATGCTGCTCAGGGCTAGGGTCATGGCTAGGGTCATACCCGCCTGGGCTACATAATTAGAGAGCTCCTCCATGTCTCTTTTTATGTAGTCCAGGGAGATCCATCTCGGGTCATTCACGCCAACATGTACAATGACAGTCATATTTGTACCTGTTGTTGAGGGACCCGAGTGCGTGCGTTATGTGGCGGATCTTGGAAGCTGACTTACGTTTTCCTTATTCAACCTAGTGAGTGGGACATCAGCGTGTCTCACTATCTAGTCAACTCTGACTAGTGTATTGGGCATGCTGTTTTGCCTTAGGGGCTTTGGTTGAGTGGCACACTGTTTAGGAGAGTTATGTGTGTCGTAATTAGTATTGTGTTGTGGTGGCCAAGTGTGTTTCTGCCTTGGAGGCCTCTGCTGTTTGGATAGATGTTTATTGAGAGCCTCCACGAAGGTGGGTGTGTGGTTTGTGTTTTTATGTGAAAGCAGTGCTCGACTGTGTTCTGGAGGGCTATTTGTTCCATGTGGTGTGGTGCTGGTACAAGTGTTGACCTTCTCCTCTTGACCAGCTATTCTGGTCTTGGCTGCAGAGTGTGTGGCTTCCAGTTTGGATATACAAGTGCATCTCTCACAAGTCTGAGTGTTGGGAGGTAAGAGGAGAGGGTTGTCTCAGTGTACATGAGGCAGTTGATGCATTCCCTCAGGATGACCAAGTTCACCAGGGTAATAGGAGAAAGCACAGGGAACTGACCTTTAGATATGGCTAGAGGGGTGGGCATTAATAAGTACTGGAGCCGTTTCCTTGTAGAACGTTTAGTGCTGGTAGCAGTTTTGTGTGCTGCGATAATTGCTACAAGAAGCCTGGTAAAGTGCTAGACTAATAAGCTAGTAAAAGTGCAGGAGAGTAGAGCACTAGCAGATCTAAGGGAAAAATTGAAGCGCAGACTTTTTGGCACAGCTCAGACACTTACAAAACAGTCTTGGATACAGCAAATCTGTATCTGGACTAGACTAGTTACAGGAAAGGTGGGAAACAAGCGCAAATGCAGGGTTTTAAACCAGAAGGTTGAAAGAAATGGAAAAACTGCCCACACGGCCAGTAAACTACAATTTCTGGGCCAGTAACCACACCTCTTGTGGTAGCTAGATAAGCTACCTAGTGCTTGCCACTCCCACTGATCAGCTAGAAGGCTTCCCTCCAATACAGAAAGACTTGGAGGGGCAGAAGTTTACAAACAGTCCTGTACAGCATATCTATATCTGGACTAGACTAGTTACAGGAAAGGCAGGAATCAAGCTTAGAACATTTTTAAACAGAAAAGCAGCTAAAACAGCACTAAAACAATTCAAATGCAGTGCAAGCTAGAACACTTGAGTTGTCGCAGTATTAAAGCAAATACTGTTTAAATGCAATTTATTCAAATGGTGTTCTGAACTGAATTCAGTTATTGTTTTATTTAACTCTGAACAGTTAAAAAGTGCCATAAAATATACTTATCAGCTCTGTATTTCCAGATTGAGAAGCACACTCATTCAGAGCACAAGGAGTTTATAGCAATGGTAGATTTTTTTTTTAGTGAAGTGGATAGGGAGAAAGGAGAAACAGAAGATAATTCAAGGTTAAAAAACTAAGTGGGCTGGCCTTCTCAAATGTTCTCTCTATTAGGTTGAATGACCTAATGATACTAGGAGGAGTGTCCCAGATCAAATTTACAGTAGGGGCTGGCAACTGCAAAGCCACCAAGTATAAGAACACACCAGGAGGGAGGGAAACTAAATCAGTTATATGATACACTCCTTGGCAGGAAATCAGAACAAACAGATGTTTAACAAATGGAGAAAATTTCCAGTTAAATTCCTTGCACACAGTGAAACTAGCTAGAAAAGACTTACAAACAGTGTGACAGTAAAAACCTTATCGGGCCCTGTGAGGCAGACAATTGTAGTACGCCATGCAGATTAGTTTATAGCTATAAAATACAGTAAAAAGTATGCTATAAAGTGCAGTAAAAAAGTATGCAGCAGACAATAAAACATGCTATAAATATCTAGAATAAGCAATAACTATTAAAAATAAGCAATAAAATAAAATAAACATGATACTTAATGCTATATATCATAGATCAGTTTTGATCAGTGCCCCTCCTCCGTTTAGTTCTGTGTGAAATGGCAGAAACACTTACAAGATAACTCCTTAAGTAACAGAAGGTTGAAGCCTGAAACAACTTTTAAAAAAGCACAAAAGAACTAATGAGGTGCTTACCCCAAGCCCTAGACTAGGCAACCCTAACTAGCCAATGACCATAAACACTACACTTTCACTGAAGTGGAAAATGGCTTTTGCTAAACTAAGATGGCCTAGAAAATCTGCTCAGAACACTCAGCCTCTGCAAACAAACAACTAGACCCAAAGTCACAATCCTGAATATGGCAATGCTACAGCCACTGCCTACACTATTTTAGGCAGAAAACAGCAGAAAAGCTGCAGTGAGGCACTAAATGAAAGTTTTAAACAGTTAAAGGAGCAATGAGACTCTAGAGAATGGTTTTAACTGCAAACAAATCAGTTATATGATACACTCCTTAGCAGGAAATCAGAACAAACAGATGTTTAACAAATGGAGAAAATTTCCAGTTAATACCCTACACTCAGTGAAACTAGCTAGAAAAGGTTTACAAACAGGGTGACAGTAAAAACTTAAATTTTCTGGCCCTGTGAGGCAGACAATTTTAGTACAACTGTGCAGATTAGTTTATAGCTATAGAATACAGTAAAAAGTATGCAGCAGACAATAACAAGTGCTATAAATATCCAAAATAAGCAATAAGTAGTAAAAATAAGCAAAAAAAAAAAAAAAACAGGATCCTTATTGTTATATTATCACAGAGGGTTTTGGTCAGTGCCCTCCTCCATTTAGCTCTGTGTGAAAAAAAAATAGAAGGAAATAAAAAGCCTTTTGGTCTGCTCCCAATCAAATACATCCCTAAATCTAGCCAAGATGAAGCATCCATCTTTTTCAAGTCTCCCATCAGGTGTTACATTTGTCAGTTGTCCGTCAGCAAGGTGCCATGGCCATTACTGGCTTCCGGCAAATGGGTCCTCAACATTCAGTGCAAGGATTACCAGTGGCAGTGGAAATGCCATTCTCCTCCATTCAGAGAAGTTCCTCTTTATCCACTGGCTCAATCTTTGTTATTCCATACTATTCTTCAGCATATGCTGGACACAGGGGTGATAGAACCAGTACCTCCTTCAGAGAGAATTGGGAGGGTTTTATTCCTGAATCTTCTCAGTTCCCAAAAAATTAAATTCATGGATGTCCTTCAAGAATGCAACTGCAGTCCTTACATATGGGTTGTCCTGCTTCAGGCAGCCCTCGGTCGGCCGGATTCCAAAGTCTGGGTCCGGCGTCGGCTGATGTCGCCTCCTCCCCGACGTCACAGCGGCTGGGGTATAAAAGCATCAGCCGACACCATCTTCCTCTGTCTTTCTTGCCGCGCGGTGCCCGAAGCAGAAGCAGTTCGCAAGTGCCGGTCGGTCAGCTCCTGTGTTTTACGTATCCAAAGTCATCAAAAAGCTAAGTATCCCGTTGGGGATCTTTTTCTTGCCTCAGCCGATGTCAGAAAAAACTGAAAAAGTTAATAACTGTTTGTCTTGTGGTAAACAAATACCTCATAAGGACTTCCATTCTTTCTGCCTTCCCTGCCTTGGCCCAGACCACGACGTCTCGGCCTTTGCTGCCTGTGCTTGCTTCAATAAGCGCACATTCAGGCGCCGGGCAGAGTTTGCTGAAGACTTTTTTGGTGATAAATTCTCTTATACCATGCCGTCGGAACAACCGACACCTCATATTTCCAAAAAACGGAAGGACCGGGACCGACATTCTCGGCCCGCGACTTCCACCGACACCACGCCAAAAACTACCGCGAGTGCATCGGTCTCTTCTGAGGCGGTTGTTCCACCGCTCCGGACCGACAACACCGCTTTACCGATCACTCCGGCCCCAGAGCCTGCGCCGGTGCCGGTTGTTGATTTTCCTCCAGAAACTGAAGCCCAAGATTTGCCTGAGACCATACCGGTGGACAAAGTTACTCCAGCACGTGGGGCTGCTAGGCCCCCTATGTCTATGTCTATCAAGGCCTACACACGTGCTAAGGCTGCTAGCCAAGCTAAGTCTCACCCTCCTAAAGCTTTGCCTCAGCCCACTACTGATAAACAAATCATGACTTTAGCTGCAGATTTAATTTCTTTAATCAGAGGCTCCCAGGCCCATCCTGACAGAGGTTCTCAGCCTCCTTCTGACAAAAGGCCCAGGGTTGAGCATACAGACACCCTTTCTTCAGATGAAGCCTCTGGTGACTCTGATCACTCAGATACCCAGGAAGAGTCCTTCCAGGCCTACAAGGATTCTGATGCGGAGGAATCTATTCCCTCTGCCTCTCCTCCTGAGGATATTTCTTTTGGGGAAATTCTCCACTCCATGAGAGAGCATTTTCAGTGGCAAGGCCAGGAATTCTCCGACTCCAGGAAACGGCTTCGTACCTTCCTTAAGCTTCCCCAACATAGGCCTTTAGCTATCCCTCCAGTATTAGATGTACTGGATGATGTGTACTCAGATTCGAGTGCTTCTCCTGATTCTCTCCCCCCTGCTCCTGTCAAGCCAGACAGATACTACAGGGTTCCTGAAACTCACAAACATTTCTTTAAGGCCCATTCTGTTGATCTAGAAACAATTTCCCAGGGGCCCAAAGAGGTGGCCACATCCGCGGCCAAAAATCTTTTGTCCTCAGACAGGGAAGCTAGGGCCCTGGAGAGGTGGGGCAGAAAAGTTTATACCTCCACCACACTTGCCATGAGGGCCCTTAATTGCCTTTTTCATATGTTTCAGTATCAGGATTTCTTGATGGATGATTTACAGAAAAAGTTAGCCTCTCCTGAGCCTTTAGATAGAAAGGCCTTGCAGGATTTGGTCCATAACACTCAGCAGGTTAGCAATCATTTTCTTCAGTGTGGTTATGATGCATTGGAAGCTTCATGTAGGGCAGCTATGACAGGGGCTGTCATACGTAGACATGCATGGTTGAAAGAACAGGCATTGCCAGATCATGTTAAAGCAAAGCTTCTAGATGCACCTCTGGAAAAACATAAGCTATTTGGTGCTAATGCTCAGGATGTATTGAAAACAATTGAGGAAAAGGCTAAATCAGTGCAAACAGTCAAGGATTTCCTCCAGGTTCAGCCACCTAGGTTCAGCAGGAATTGGCCTTCTAAGAACTGGTCCTTTCCGGACACTGACAAGTTTCAAATGGGAAAAAACAGGCGTGCCCGAGGAAGAGGGTAATACAGAGGCTCCTACAGGGGACGCCAATGGCAACCGACTAATCAGAGAGGTAGCACAGGGACTACCCCTGCTCCACAGGGACAATCACAATGACTTGACTTTGACACCGCCGACCAAGGCTCAAAGAGAAGCACCTTTAGGCGGAAAATTATCCTTATTTTGAAAAAATTGGCACATTTTAACAAAGTACAAATGGATTCTGGACATAATAGACCAAAGCTACAGGTTCCACTTCCATACTTTACCAACAAGACAAGGCATGCCAAACCTGCCACAAAATCAAAGGGCAGAGGCATTCGAACAAGTTTCAAAGCTGAGACAAATCAAAGCAATAGAAAAGGTTCCTCCTCAGGAACAAGGCCAGGGATTTTACTCAAGACTGTTCTTGTTCCAAGAAAAGAAAAGCAATGGAGACCTATACTGGACTTGTCCGCTCTAAACACTTTTCTCATTGTACCAAAATTCAAAATGCTGACGCTACAGCAACTCCTTCCCATGCTGGGCAAGGGGTCTTGGCTGGTTACTCTGGACCTCAAGGAGGCATACCTGCATGTCTCAATCAGATACAGTTGCAGAAGATACCTCAGATTTCTTGCAGGGTCAGAGCATTATCAATTCTCAGCATTGCCTTTTGGCTTATCTACTGCACCCAGAGTATTCACGAAATGCCTGGCATCAGTAATTGCACACTGCAGACTCCAGGGGATACAAATATACCCTTACCTGGATGACTGCCTTATACAAGCGGACAGAAAGCAAGCATTGACAAAAAACTTGAATTATGTCATTCACTTACTACAGGCTTTGGGATACACAGTCAACTTACAAAAATCAAGACTACTGCCATCCCAACAAATAATTTTTCTAGGAGCCAAACTAGACACAGATTCACAAATGGCTTACCTCACAGAAGAGAAGCAAGAGCAATTACCACATTACTTCAAAAGCCTAGCAAAGCTCACCCAGATGACTGCAAGGAAAATCCTGCAGGCCCTGGGTTTCATGGCATCTTGCATTCTACTGATTCCACTGGCAAGACTACACATGAGAAAACTACAATGGTACCTAAAAAGTTTATGGTCTCAACACAGCCACAACTTAGAAGCAATTATCCCACTCATCCCATGTCTACAAAGGGAATTTTTGTGGTGGGCCCAAGCAAGCCAGTTAAACAAAGGTATGCCTTTCAACAAACCTCAAACAAGCCAAACCATTACAACAGATGCCTCAGACCATGGATGGGGGGCGCACATGGAGGGCAGATGTATTCAAGGGCAATGGACTCCCCAGGAAGTACATCTACACATCAATCAAAAAGAGATGTTAGCAGTAATGCATGCAATCGAGGCTTTCGGAAAATATCGTCATCAAGGTCATCTACTAATAAAGACAGAACACCACTGTTATGTGGTACATAAACAAGCAGGGAGGTACTCATTCATACCCCCTTTGCAGACTAACAATGACTCTTTGGGAAAAGTCCCTGAAACTGAACATACAGCTGCAATCCCAGTTTGTTCCGGGCAGGGACAATGTTCTGGCGGACAGTCTAAGCAGAAACATCCTGGATCCGCACGAATGGATGTTGCATCCAGACATTTTTGCACAAATAACTCATGCATGGGGGAGGCCGGACATAGATCTCTTTGCCTCCCACCTCAATCATCATCTGAAAAAGTTCTGCTCGAGGACACATCATCCACAAGCCTGGAGAATAGATGCTCTCTCATTCAGCTGGAACTCCCTAACAATCTGTGCATTCCCACCTCTACCATTAATGACCAAGGTGTTACTGAAGATCAAAGCAGAGCAACCGAAAGGCATCTTAATAGCTCCAGATTGGCCAAGACAGCATTGGTATCCATTACTAAGGAGCATAACTTGCACCAAGCCGTGGCCCCTGCCTCAATGGCCTCCACTCTTGACTCAGCACAATTACAGGACGGTTCATCCCAACCTACAAACTCTGCAGCTGACAGCTTGGAGGGTCCCATGATTTCACCCCATATCTCTCTCTCCAAGGAAGTTCAACAGATATTATTGGAAGCACGCAGACCTTCCACCAGAAAGACTTATTCAGCCAAATGGAAGAGATTCAACATCTGGAATACCAGCAAGGGACTGGATGCATCAGTTTTGAGCATCCCACAGATATTGGAATACTTGGCAGACATGCTGCATAATGGACTTTCCTATTCTTCCATAAAAATACACGCTTCAGCAATTTCAGCAAAATACAACACTGATCCACCTGTGTTTTCACATCTTTTGCTAAGACAATTCCTAAGAGGGATAAAGAATATCAAACCTCCCAGAAAACCACCAGTGCCTGCATGGGACCTCAATTTCATGTTGGAAAAATTAACTCTTCCTCCTTTTGAACCAGCAGCATCTTCAGAAATGCAATTCCTCTCCTGGAAAACAGTTTTCCTGTTGGCAATTACCTCAGCAAGAAGAGTTTCGGAGATACAGGCCCTCATGGCAGTACCTCCATTCCTCATTTTTCATCAGGACAGGGTTTCTTTAAGAATCAATCCTTCTTTTATGCCAAAAGTGATATCCAGGGTGTCTCTAAATCAAGCAATTCACCTGCCTACTTTCTTCCCCAATCCTCAAAATAAAGGGGAAAAGCTGCTGCACACTTTGGACATTCACAGACAACTACGCTGCTACTTGGACAGAACAAAGGCCAGCAGAAAGTCTGAACAACGTTTTGTAGCATACGCTCCTGGAGTGCAAGGAAAGGCAATTTCTAAACAAACAATTTCAAAATGGATTGGACATTGCATCAGATTCTGCTATTCTTTCCATGGAAAGGGTGTGCCAGCCAATATCAGGCCACACTCCACCAGAGCTACAGCCACCTCCACAGCCTTCCTAAGAGGGGTGGCTACAAAAGACATTCTAGAAGCTGCTACATGGAGCTCCGTGCATACCTTCTCCAAGCACTACAACCTGCCTTTATATTCCAGATCCCGATCAAGCTTTGCTTCGGCAGTCCTGCAGGGCATTTTAGCTACACCATCCTTATCTTAGAGCCTACCACCCCCAGCTTGGCTATGGTATTCAACCCATATGTAAGGACTGCAGTTGCATTCTTGAAGGACATAGTACAGTTTTGTACCTACCATAAATGTAGATGTCCGATAGATATGCAACTGCAGTAAGGTTTTCCCTCTCTCCCTCCTACCCCTCTGTGTATTGGGTACACTTCCCTCCTTTTATACTTAGCTGGGGATATCTGTTATGGTGTATCTGTTTATTGCTATTGTATATGTCTGGAAATTTTATCCAGTTCTAAATTTAGCCTTCCTTGGAGGGCACCTGGCATCTGGGGCAAGAAACACTGAGGAAGATGGCATCGGCTGATGCTTTTATACCCCAGCCGCTGTGACGTCGGGGAGGAGGCGACATCAGCCGACGCCGGACCCAGACTTTGGAATCCGGCCGACCGAGGGCTGCCTGAGGCAGGACAACCCATATGTAAGGACTGCAGTTGCATATCTATCGGACATCTACATTTATGGTAGGTACAAAACTGTACTATACTAGTATTGGACCTGTCCTTTCTGAATATCTTCATCCTGATTCCCAAGTTCAAGATGCTCGCCCTGCAGACAGTGCTTCCTTTTCCTCTGGACCACTGCTTTATGGTGACTCTGGACTTCAAGAATTCCTGTCATCATATCCCCATAACTTATTTCCAGAGGTATCTGAGTTTTGTTGTCTCTGGGTCATGCTTTTATTTTTTGTATCGTCTTTTGGGCAATCCACTGCTCCTCAAGTGTTTACAAAATGCTTTCCCCATTAATTGCCCACTCTGACTGTGGGCATCCACAATTTTTTTTTTTGATGACTTGCTGAAATGTGCAGTGTCTGTGTCCAAGTGTTTGGAATTATTAAAGAAGGTTTTGGCCTTGCTGTCTCTTCTAGGGTTCACGTTGAACCTCCTGAAGTTGTGCCTGACCTCCCTCACAGACTCTTATTTCTCGAGAGTCTTATCGACTTCAATGTAAGGACGGCTTTTTTGGCCAAACACAAGACCATATTTTTCCTTACTTGGATGACTTGCTAATCTGTATCGTGTCTGTACCCAGTGTTTTAAATCATTAGAGAAGGTTTCGGATTTACTTTCTTTTCCAGGTCAAGTTGAACCTCCTGTAGTCATGCCTATCCCTCCCTCAAGACTTGTCTTTCTAGGGTGTTTTATTGACTGCTTCACAAGAATGGCTTTTTTGCCAGAAGACAAGGGCCTTTCTTACCAAGCAGTGTTTTTGGAATTCTCCAAGAGTAATGTCACCTCAGCTTGAAAATTCCTAAAAATTCTTGGACTGATAGCACCCATAATTCTCATGATTCCACTGGCTTATCTTCACATGAGAAAAAAATTCAATGGTATGTCCAGAATTCTCTAATGATTTTTAAGAAGGCTGAAAAAATAAGCTTCCTCCTCATATTCTCTCCACCTTCTGTAGAGGTGCAGTAGAGACCATCCTCACCTGCAACAAGTGTGATTTAGAATATGTACAGTTACTGAAAGGAAGACGCTACAAAGAGTGGTGAGGGTTGCAGAGAAGGTAACAGATTCTAGTCTTCCATTGATGCGTCTTTGTTTTGCAAGATTCATCCAAAAGGCCACCAAAGTAATACAGGACAACACGGATCCTGCGCATGAACTGTTTAAGCATCTGGAATTGGGCAAGAGATATTGCAGCATCTTTTGCAGTACTATAAGATTCTACAGTTTCTACCCTACAGTGATTAGAATTCTGAACTCTGGTACGAGTCCCAGGGGTATGGACACATAGTAAGTCCATTTTTATCAATTTGTGCAATATATACTTGCATATATTCCAAGTAAGTGCAATATTTATTTGTTATATCCATAGTCAGTATTATTTAGCTCACTCAAATGCAATATTAGGCAAATAACTTTTAATCTGTAGTGTGTTTTGTATTACTTTAAGTAGGGTAGTTAATTTGACTCAGGGGAGGCTGTTCTTTTCGTTTGAGTGCTGGTAAATGTGTTCTCTTTCTTGCATGTATTGGGAGAAGTACTGTATTAGTTATGTTTATTTCTCTACTTGTATGTGTTTCACTTTCCTTTGTAATTTCAAGAATTTATCTGATGCACAACATTTTGTTTAGGCTACATGTGTGTAGTTCTAAATGACAATAAAGTTTACTTTCACTTTGAATTGTTGGACTCTGCAATCTCCTGAAAAAACAGTTGCCAGATGAGAGATAAAGTGGTGGGGAGAACAGGTGGGTGTCAATCCAAAACTCACATTCCCTGAGCCTATTCGCTGCAATCTGTCCAGGCAGTCTGACTTTCGTATAGGGAGCTATGTCAATGGAGAAGCAAGTGCAAACCGCTTACAGTCCCAAGGTTGCGTGGAAGCACATCAGTATCAAAGAGAATTTGGTGGAGATTTATGCCTTGAATTCTTTTCATCACCTGTGGACTCCTGGGTACTCTTCGGGTGATTATGGACAACATCACAATGATGTGGCATCTCAACAGATGGAGGTGGGGGGGAGGGTACAAGGTCTTAACAATGGCTTGGGAGCTGGCTTCTCTGTATTCTTTGACTCTCCAGGCTTCTTACATCCCTTCAGAGCAAAATGTGGCAGACAGACTAAGTAGACCCTGGGCAGACCGAATGAATGGAAGCTCAAGCCCCAGAGTCTAGTCTAGATGTGGGGAATGCCTTGAATAGATCTGTTTGCTTCCTTTCAAAACAGACAACTAGAGAAATTCTGTTCCAGACATCCTTGCAGCCATGCCTGGAAGACAGACGCATTCTTTCTCTTAGATGGGAATGTTCCTTTATGCATTGCCACACATTCCTTTGATTAAGAAGGCACTTCTCAAAAGTTAGAGAAATGCAAAAGTCATTGTGGTGGCACACTATTGACCGAGGCAGTCTTGGTTCCCCTTTTAATGTTATTAGCCAAGGGCAATTACTACAAACTTCCTCGCATTGTGGATCTGCTGGCACAGTCTCAGGTAATTGGTACACTCAATTTAGAGAAAATTCAGTTGACAGCCTGGATGATTGAATTTTGTCTCCATTTAGGCACCTGTTTTATGAGGATATGTAGCAGGTGTTAAAGGAGGCCAGAAAATGAGCTACTAGAAAATCTTATGTTTATAAGTGGATGAGATTTACTAAGTGGTGCCTAAATGGGAATAGAGCTGGTCCCTTGAGATTCGTATCACACTGGTCTTGAAATATTTCTGTTAGCTACTTCAGGATGGCTTATCATATGCATCCATTAAGGTGCATTTAGAGGCTATCTCTGTCTGCCTATGGATTCCCCACTTTCTTCTCCTGTTTTGGTAATACAGTTTACTAAAGGAGTGTTGCATATGAAACCCCCTCACAAGCAAATTCCTGCTGCTTGCGTTCCTGTTATGTTCTTGAAAAATTGACTTTTACATCTTTCGCACCAGCCTCTCCTGCTGATCTCAAGTTCTTAACATGGAAAACTGTTTTCCTTATTGCAGTGCATCTGCAAGGAGAGTTTCTGAGCTGCAAGCTCTCATGGTGGGGCACCCTTATCTTGTTTCCCATAAGGATTAGGTTGTGTTGCACACTAATCCTTCTTTCATGCCAAAAATGGTATCAGTCTCCTTGTGTTCTTTCTAGAACCTAAGAATCTGGGGCAGAAGATTCTTCATGTCTTGGATGCTCAAGTTCCGTCTTGACGGAACATAGCCCTTTAGGAAGACTGGAATGGAAGCATTCCTACAATAGGGCTAGGCCAGCCCAGAGGAAGGATGACCCCTCTGCTGTAGAAGAAAGTAGTAGTCCACAAAAATCACAAAAACTGATAGGCCAAAAAAGAGCCATAAAGACTATAGAGTGGACTGTTGAGGATAAGAAAGAAATTATGTATTGTTGTTATAATGCAAGAAGTTCAGAATTTCCAGATAGAAGATACACACAAAGATGAAAGAAAAATGCTTCCACATGAAAAACTGTCAGAAGCTTCAAATAAAAGTCTGTATTCATTATTGCAACAGATTTATGAAAAATATTATATAGACCAAGAAACCTTAGGCAGTTTGGAAAAAGAAGCAACTGAGGAAGTGCGAAAATCTAAAGAACAAAATCTAGAGACTTTTGAAAGGTATAAAAAAAATGTGGACATGGGAAAGTGAGAGAGAGATCTGATATGGTGCCAGACCTCCCAACCATTCCGAATTACTCGGTTTTTACCTAGTTTTGGGGTCCAAATGAAGGGGTGCCACAATTCCTGAGTGACACCCCTTCATTTCCGATTTTTCTTTTCTTTTTTTAGAATTTCGCGCTGTCGAAGCTGACGTCATCACGTGTGTGATGACATCATCACGTGCACGATGACATCAGCACCGTCAGGCTACCAGCCAGTCGGAATTGAGCTCAAGGAGCTCGCATCATCATTTCCGGCTGGCGGTTTTAGCGGCGGGAATGCGCTGGCGGTTTTAACGGCGGGAATGCAAGCCCACGGATTTAATGGCAGCAGCAAAGGGGCCCGGGGATATAGCGAGCCCACTGAGGATTAGGAACCGGAATTTATGGCGGCAACAACAGAAGGGAATGTAGCGAGCCCACGGAGGATTAATGGCAGTAGCTTGAACCGGGATTTATGGTGGCAACAACAGAAGAGGCCGAGCACTACTCAGGGTTGGAGTGTGTGTGTGTGTGTGTGTGTGTGTGTGTGTGTGTGTGTGTGTGTGTGTGTGTGTGTGTGTGTGTGTGTACCTGTATGAACCTCTCTGTATGTCTATGTCACTTCACAATTAGCATAAAGAAGGGCAGGTCTAGCATCATAGCAGGATTTTCCTTTTATTTTACTTTAATAAATGGATACCACAAAGTTATATAAAATCACTAATGTATGTTGATTACACACTGACAACTCCGTGACTACTGGCTAAGCTTTCATCCATTGCTGGCTAACCTCTCCTACAAGGTGCAGACTGCAGTATCTGTAGTCTAATCGTTGACTTCCATAGTGTATTTCAGTATACTTTTGAGTAAGACAGGCTCTTCCATATTTGTATTAACCACTTTGTAAACCTTTATCTTCATGTTGCCCCTGAGCCTTCAAATTTCTGTCTTCAGAGTATGTTTCCCTGTTCATGCATAGGTTTCCTAAAAGATGCTTTCTACTGACTGTCTGATCGGGAGGAAATTCAAACACTTATTAATGGTCTGCATAGTGTTGGGCTTTATTTCTGTTAGGAACAAAAGGAACATAGCGGCCTAAAGGTCTATGCTCTTACTTTTTGCTGCCATGCATGCCAAAAACAGAAAAATATTATGACATCTAATAAAAGAAAAGACAGCCTGACTCGCACAGTCTTGCAACCCAAACAATTTGAATAAATAAATTAGGCAAACCCATCATTTGCCACAAGTATACTGAGAAATAAATGTAATTAAACCAGATCAGTAGATTTAATAAAGAGTACACTAAGTTAACCCATCCAATACTGACAAAATGCATCTTGCAGCATTTTAGTTGAGCAGGTGAAACGCAAAGACTGAGTCAGACTGTCTTTCCTTTTATTAGATGTCATAATATTTTTTCTGTTTTTGACATGCATGGCAGCAAAAAAGAAAGGGATTGATGTAAGTAACATGGTAAGTTCTGGAAGGAATAGTTCATCTTTTATGCAAAGAATTAAAGTTATGCAACATGACTGATACACAGGCGGTGTTAGAATAAGAAAAGGCATAACATGATTCAAGAAATATTGTAAAACACAATGGCCTAAATTCATGAAGCAAATATCCAGAAAAGAATACTCAGTCAGTTGAAACTCTGGATCTGTGATACAAGATGGATAAAGTTGTTATTGTGCCTTAGCTAATCTGGGTTCAGCTATGGGCCCAGGAATCTGCATTGTTGTGCTGTAAAATGTAAAAATAAAATTCAAATCATTGTAGAAGTAAAGCAGTATGCATACATTAGTGTTTATGGTAAATGGGGCAAAATAGCCAGGTAACAGGACACTGGAATGGCTGCAGGGAGACTCTGGTCTGGTGCCATGTTTTGGTTGTCTGTTCTTCAATTTGCGTTCAAAAGTTGGTATCCCACAATTCCATTGCAGTGGGTGGGGTTACATAATTATGTATGCAAATTAAATGTTAATCAGCGTACAGATTTGTACCTATTTTTCATGGGCCTTGTCCAGATTTTTGATGTTTCCAGGTTGAGAGGTATGTATGGTGCAATATTTATGCAAAGGCAAAAGCCAGATTAATCAACACAAAAAAGCAGCCCCAAAGATATTCAAAGCGAAATACAGGCATAGGCATCCAAATATAGAAAATGTCACAGTAAAAAAATAACATCACAAAGGGGGTATGTAGAACAAAAGATTATTTATGTTATGTATTTAAGCAATAACCCACGCCTGGGTGTGGGTAATGCTGGATTCACCCATGGTTGGTGTGGTTTGGTCATGAGGGCGATGCCAGAGTGGCCAAACAAAGACAACCATGGGTAAATCCAGCATTACCCACACCCAGAATTGGGTTATTGCTATTATACAATGACATTATTTAAGAAAAAAAATACTTACTTTTCTTAAATAATGGCATTGTATAATGCCTCCTTGCTGCCCTTCTGTAGCTGACAAGTATTAAGCGGCAGTTCTGATGTACTGCGCATGCGTATGGTTACACAGCACATCAGAACTGTGTGTGTGGAAGCAATGGAGAAAGGAAGATCTCCGTTGCTTTTAAAAACTTGTCTCGCTATGTTAAGAGTTTAACATAGCGAGATAGCTTTAAAAAAAAGCAACAGAGATTTTCCTTTCTCCGTTGCTTATTTTAAAGCTATTTCACTATGTTAAACGAGTTTACCCTATGCACATTTTTGTCTTATAAAGACTATAAAAACTATAAAGCAATTAAGACAAGAAGTATCACTGTTAAGAGAATAGAAGAGGGAACAGATCAATAAAAATACTCAGAAAGATAGATATGATAAAAGCAATGTACAACATCAGAACAGATCAGGCTGTATCATGCACTATCGCAAACAATAAACTAAAAATATCAGCATAGGCAGAAAACCTTAGAAGATATGCAGATAAGTATAAATGCAAAGTACAAAAAAAGCAATTTATTGATGACCCCATGATGTTTTATAGAGGATTGGGAAATATGGCAAAAGGAGTTGAAATACCTTAAAAAAAAGAAGTAGATACATTTTGGAGAAATAGCTATGAAGATCCTGTGGAACATAACAAAGATGCTAAATGGATAGAATAAGTAAAAGAAAGACTAAGATGTTGTTCTGTTCACTTGCTGCAGTATTCTTAACCTGTGGGATCTCCCACCTGAAGGTAACCTGACATCTGCCAGTATACAAAAGTCTTGTACTTCTGTAAGGTACATGGGACGTTGCACATACGGATACTACTGTAGGGTACGTAGGACATTGCACATAGGCTGCTGTCAGACGTAGACATAAAAAGAATGTGCGCACGTACCTTTGCACATAGGCTGCTGTCGGATGTAGACCTAAAAAGATCGTACGCATGTACCATCCTCAGAACTTTTGTACTGCCAGTCAAAACGCCATTCTGACTGTTGGTCTGATCATTTCAACATTTGCGACTTCAGCTTTTTGCCAGATAATTGCCCCATTGTGGAATTTTTTCTATTACTGCCATTTTTGTTACGTCATCCAAGAAGGACTAGTGCCAGTGTGGAAGACTGATTCCACATAAGGACAGCCAATCTCAGTGTCTTTTTTTTATTTAGGTCCTAATCTCGACCACAAGGCCTGTAATATTTGCCAATTCTTTGTTCTAAAGACTCTTAGAAGCAGGCTTTCCTCTCTTGCTGTATATTTAGAGAACTAATGGCTTAAGCTATTAGCTTAGCATATGGAGGGTACCTAGGGATACAGTGCTGAGCTGGTGAAGCCCAAGGCCAGGAAACCTCAGCCTGCGGCTTCCACTGCACCTCCAGTGTTGGATGTTTCTCCCGAGGTGCTTATCAACCTGGAGGTTTGTCAGAGTTCAGGCATGGCCTCACAGGCTGAGCCCAGTTCTGAGGCTGCCTTGACTTAAGTCGCGAGCATGTCTGTGGAGGTTGAACAGACGTCCAACAAGGATGTCATGGGGGAACCTAGGCTCAAAGCTACTGAAGGTCCAAGGGGGGTATCTCACACCCAAGCAAGAGAAGAGTTGCATTCTGATACATTTGAATGTAGGCCTTCGTGCAGTCCCCCAACATTGGGAAAGATTGTTTCTCCTGTAAAGAAAAAAAAAAGACTAAGCATGTATCCCCTACCAGAGAGGCCCCTTCAGATTGGCAGGCCTTTTCTCAGAGCTTATTTCAGGCCTTCATGGCACTCAAGCTGCCCTCTTCTCACCCTGCTTCTACCGCTGATTCCCAACCTTCTCAAAATAAGAATTGGGGACAGTGGCTCATCTGATGATTTTTCCTCTGAAGAGGGATCTCTGCATTATTCCACACAAACCCCCCCCCCAGGAATATGTTTCCCCTGAAGAGGAGTCAGTCGGTGCTGACTCCCCAGTGGAGGAGATATCCTTTGGTGGAACTCCTCTGAAAATGAGAGAACTTTTTAAATGGGATACTTCCCAAATTTCTGAAGTCCAGAAAAGATATTATCAGCTACTACAAGTTGATGGCCCTGGCCCCCCTGTAATTCCTCCTGTGCATCCCTGCATTTCTGGATGCTTTTCAAAATGCTTCACAAACTCCATACTCACAGGCCCTGGTCCTCAAGAAGCCAGACCACTTCTATAAGGTCCCTGAGGATTGTACATTCCTCTTCAGGTACCCTGGTGCAGACCCATCTGTTATTTCTGTAGCAATAATGTTTGTTGGTATACTTTGACTACTTTTATAGGAGTGACATAGGTAAATTTACACAAGTGATAATTCAGTAAAAGTGTTTGGGGAAAAAAAAAACCTTCTAGGATGCTTCCTTCCTGTAATCTTCTTCCATTGGACAAAGAGAGTAGAACCCTGGAGAGACTGGGTAAAAAGGCCTTTACATCAGCCACCGTGGCTTGCAGGGTCATCGGTTATCAGACACATATGACAAAGTACTCCTTAGAGTTTTTGACTCGGGCATCTAGTGCCATTGTAGATCTTCCAGATTCAGAAGGAAAAGCCTTGGCTCTATCTATCCTGGGAGCTTCCTCCCAGGTAACAAAACATTCCATTAAATGCAGTTACGATGCTGCAGAGGCTTGTGCCAGGGCAGCTGCTATTGGTTCAGTTCAGAGAATATTTTCCTGGCTCAGGCCGCAGCCCCCTCCAAGATGACTTCAAATCTAAGTTAATGCATGCACCACTAGACCAGTCAGCCTTATTTGGTATATCCTGGTTTCTCCTGTGCCCAGGTTTCACAGGAATTTCCCTTCAAAGCCTGTTTTCATCTATAGCCATAAGACAACAGAAACCTAGGAGTTCTCAGCCATCCTCGCAACAAAAGTAGCCATTCCCTGATAAAGCAGGGAGTCTGTGACTGCCCTGCAGATGCTCCCCTTTCCTATCTTTCCCTTCGCCTGTCCAATGCTCTTGAGGTCTGGGAAAGCATCGCCCAAGGCACTTGGGTACTTTCCATAATCAAAAAAGGATATTTCATGGTTTGGCACTCACCCCCACATTCAGAGGAATCCCTCAACCCCCACACCCCCAGAACAGTTAACCTCTTCCCAAAGCTCCTTTTGGAGCATCGGCAACAGGGATCCATTCAAAGGGTTCCTCAGTCCTCAAGGGGAAAAGGCTTCTATTCAAGAATGTTCCTGGTACCCAGAAAGGATGACCCCTGGAGACCAGTACTGGATTTATCCCATCTCAACACCTTCTTAAAGCTTTCTACCTTCAAAATGTTAGCACTCTAGACATTATTCCCACTTATCCTTCCACAAGGATACATGGCATCTCCAAATATAAAAGATGCTTACCTTCATATTCCCATTCACCCCAGGTTCAGGAAATTCTTACATTTTTCTGTGAGTTCCTGGCATTTTCAGTTCTGAGCCTTGCCCTTTGGTCTTTCTCCAGCACCAAGGGGATTCACAGAATGCCTGGCTCCAGTTATTGCATACTGCAGACTTTTGGACATTCAGATTTTCCCATGCCTGGACAGTCTGCTTTTTGCAGGCCCCAACTTCACACACTGTACTCCAAAACATGGAGACTGCCATTTCCCTCCTTGAGAAACTGGGATTCACCATCAACTACAGGAAGTCGCTCCTCACTCCGTCACAGGACCACATTTTCCTGGGTTGTCTAATACAAACCATATGAGAGCATCACTTCCACCTCAGAAGGTGCAGGACAGTCTGTCCTTCTTTTGCTCCCTTCTTTCCTTAACTCACATCACACCCAGGGAATTCCTCAGGGTACTGGGATTCATGGCTTCTACCATTCCCATGGTACCAGTGGCAAAACTCCACATGAGGAAATTTCGATGGCTCCTAAGGTCATTGTGGACCCAGCATTCTCACCCACTAGAATACCAAGTCCCCCTCATTCCTTGCCTAAAGAGGGGAACTATTCTGGTGGATCCGTCAGATAGACCTAAATCCAGGTATACCCCTGCATCCTCTCACCCCAGTCCTAGAACTCTACACCGATGCATCAGAGAAGAGCTGGGGACCGGACTTGGGCAAATTCACAGTTCAGGGAATTTGGACCCCCTGCCAAATATCAGAACATATCAACATCAGGGAAATGCAGGCATTGCTGCTAGCTCTACAAGCATTTGAACCTCTCCTTTGCCCAGGCCCTCTACAACAGTTCAGACAACATAACAGTCCTCTGGTTTCTGAACAAGCAAGGGGGGGGGTGCTAAATCCTATCTCCTGTGCATGTTGCCTCTTCTGGTATGGGAATTTCTGGCCCAATACCACTTGACTATTCGGGCAGTTTAGATTCTCTCCAACTGGACTCTCGTGGCAGACTCCTTAAGCAGATCCCTGACTCAATCCCATGAATGGATCCTTCACAGGGGTGTATTCCTGGATGTAGTCCACTAATTGGGTATTCCTCAACTAGACTTATTTGCCTTTCCCCCCTTAACAGACAACTTCCAAAGTGTTGTGGCAGAGTCCCAAGTCCTCTGGTTTGGAAAGTATGACACCCTCTTCTCCTGTTGGAAGGGGGTGTTTCTGTATGCATTCCCTCCCCTTCCTCTGATACCAGAGGTCCTGTTCAAGATTCAACAAGACCAACCAAAAATCTTGCTGGTGACTCCCATTTCGCCAAGACAGCGCTGGTTCCCCCTCCTTCTACATTAATCCAAGGACCATCACCACACGTTATCCCACAAAGTAGACATACTCGCACAGAACAAAGGCTCTGTAACACCCACACCTGTCAGTGTTACAGCTGACACTGTGGATGATAGGATTCTAATCCCCTTCAGACACCTATTCTCAGAAGACATTCTCAGAGTTTTGTAGGAGGCCAGAAAACCCAGTACAAGTGATAAAGATGTTCACTCTCGTATCTCTCTCTAAGAACCAAGACCCACTGATAGTGGGAATCCCCAGTGGTTCTGTCTTACTTGTTTGAATTGCTCTCTGCTGGCTTGGCTTACTCTTCTGTTAAAGCACACGGCAGCTATTTCTGCTTGTTTGCCTGTTTTTCCCCCTCTAGCATCCAGATTTGAGGTGAAACAAATTCCATAAGAGCGTTCTTCAAATTAGGCCTCCCAGAAAACCTATTCCTCTTCCTTGGGACCTTAATTTTGTCCTAGGAAAACTGATCCAAGCTCCTTTTGAGCCTACATCCTCAGCCTCCCTCGAACATTGCTCTTGGAAAACTGTTTTACTAGTAGCCTTGACCTCAGCCAGAAGGGTGTTGAAGCTTCAAGCCCTTATGGTGATGTCCCCTTCCTTGGTATTTCATAAGGGTTGGGTATCCTTGAGAACAAATCCTTTCTTTATGCCAGAAGGGTGTTGGAGCTTCAAGCCCTTATGGTGATGTCCCCTTCCTTGGTATTTCATAAGGGTTGGGTATCCTTGAGAACAAATCCTTTCTTTATGCCAAAGTGGTTTGAGTTATCCCTTTACCAATCTATCCAGTTACCTACCTTCTTCCCTTCTCCACAGAACCACAGTGAGAAGGTACTACACTCCTTAGATTTACACAGACTACTTGAGTTTTACTTGGACAAAGACTAAAGCTGTCAGGACATCTGTTTAGTTATTTCTGAACTTTCATCCCAGGGCTCTGTGTTTACCTGTTTCCAAGCAGACTACTACTACTTGGATTTCAAAGACTATTTGCCTTTGTTACACAAATCATGGAAAGAGACTCCCTTCACCTGTGAAAGCCCACTCTACCAGGGCTGTGGCTTCCTCTAAGGCATTCTTCAAGGGCTTAGATAACAGCACCATCCTGGAAGCAGCCACCTAATCTTCTATTCATACCTTTATCAAACACTACAAACTGGATGCCATTTCCAGATTCAGAACTGGCTTTGCCAAAGCCATTTTACATGGCTTCATTGAGAGCTGCTCTGCTCCTTCCTCCTGTTTTCCTTCTTGAGCTTTGGTACTTGCCTTCAGGTTAAGAATACTGCAGCAAGTGAATAGAAGGACATAGAATAGTTGTGTAAAATCTTACCATAACCATAGATGTCCTTCTCTTCAATTTTGCAGTATTCTACCCCCCCCCCCCGGTATATTGTTCTACTTGAATGTACTGACTTTCTTTATCATTAGTCTGGCATTCCTCCTGGGACATTCAGTTCTGAGAATGGTATGTACGTACACCACTTTTATGGCCTGCGTCCAACAGCAGCCTACGTGCAATGTCCTACATACCCTACAGTAGTATAAGACGTTTTATGTACTGGCTGACGTCTGATCACCTTCAGGTGGGAGACCCCACAGGTTAAGAATACTGCAACAGTGAAGAGAAGGACATCTATGGTTATGGTAAGATTTTACACAACTCTTCTTTCAAATGTACAGAATATGAAATGGGATGAAGTAACGACCAAAGAGAATGAAACAAAGTTAAAAGTTGGAAAACTCCAGCGCCAGATGCAGTCCCTAACTTCTGGTTAAAAGTATTAACATCTTTACATGAAGATTTAGCCATGAGTTTAGAACTATTTATATGCTTACCCTGAACAGACATTGGTTAACAGTTGGAAATACAATACTCCTACTTAAGAGCGAACCTGCAAACTATCCTAAAAACTATAGACCAATAGCTTGCCTTCCGATGACTTATAAACTATACACTGGATTTGATGCCAACAGAGTTTATAGTCATTTAGAAGAAAACTCAGTCATGGCAATAGAACAGAAGGATAATAAAAGAAAGTTGTATGGAGCAAAGGATCATTTGTTGTTAAAGTAATAATGGAGAACTGTAAAAAAGGGGAAGAATCTAAGTATGGCATGGATAGACTACAAAAAAGCATTTGACAGTATCCTACATTCACAGGTAAGAGTGCTAAAAAATGTATAAGATACACCGCACACCGATTGATTTACATTACAGTGACATGAAACGGTGGCAAACCACTTTGCAGTTAAGCTATGATCAAGGACAAATTATTATTCCAGGGATAAAAATTCAAAGGGGCATATTCCAAGGTGACTCTGTCACCGCTGCTCTTTTGTCTTGCCCTTAACCCATTAAGTTGTCTACTTAACAGGTTAGGTCATGGCTACTCTTCTCATCTTTTTGTAGATGATTTAAAACTGTATAGTTCATCTGATGAGGAACTGAAAGCAAAACTGCAAGTGGTCAAAACTGTTTCAGATGATATTAGAATGTCATTTGGTCTTGATAAATGTGCAAAAACAACCTTTAAAACAGAAAAGCTGCAGCACTAGAAAAACGTTAAGTTTGGAATAGGAATGTGATATAAAAGAACTTGAGCAAGACGGAGTGTATAAATATTTGGGAATTAATGAAGGATCAACAATAAAACATAAACAAATGCAAATAAAACTTGGTAAGGAATATTTTCGAACACTTAAATTAATACTGAAATAAATGCTGACATCTAGGAATGAAGTCCAAGTTGTAAACCAATTTGCTTTTTCTGTCCTAACTTAGTTTTGGAGTGATTGACTGGCCCCAAAAGGTGTTGGATGGGTTGGACAGGAAAGCAAGAAGTATGCTTCATGCTCTTCGAATGATTTATAAAAAATCAGTGCATACCAAGATTATATATTCCCCGTTCTGAAGGAGGTATGGGCCTCCTTGAAATGGATTATGTGTGTAGATCTGCAGTCGTGGGACTGTATACATATCTGCTGACCTCACAAGTCCCAAATGTAGTGAAAGTTTTGAAACATGAGGAGAATAGGTCTAAGATGACTTCCCTGCTTAGTTTAGCAGAAGCATGTTGGTGTAAAGCAGGAATGGAAATCAAACCAAGTAGATAAAAATCAGGCAGCAACTGAATGTGCCAAAAAACAAAAGAAAGAATATGAAGTGAACGATCAGAAGAAAGAGCAAGAAATATGGAAAATGCATAAATATAGTTGCAAGTATAGAAAACTCTTGGAACAACCTCATGTTGATCGGGATCAAATACAGGAATGGCTAAGGAGAGGTGAATTTAAACCAAAAGACGAAAGGTTAATATTGGCGGCCCAAGATAGTGGACTACGTACATTTTGGTTTACAAAGTCTATTGAATATAAAGAAACCGACAGCTGTAAATTTGGTAAAAGAGAACTGGAAACAGTTGCACATCTTGTTGTTGGTTGTGATATAGTAATGGCAGAAGGACTGTATACTGAAAGGCATAATAATATGGCAAGACTGTTGCATTGGGATTGTGTAAACATTATAATGAAGTTGCTGAAAAATGCTGGAACATGAGCCACAAAGCATCCTAGAAAATGAAGTTTATATTGCATGGGATCATCCATTACCAACAGTTCAAAAAATAGATGGGAGAAAACCAGATATAGTAGTCCTTGAATAGAAGAGAAAAGTAGCATTGATCACTGAAATTACTACACACAGTGACTACAGTGTCTTGTGTACAGAGAGAGACAGTCATAACATATCGGGATTTTTGGCGGAAACGAGGGCATTGTGAAAGAAGGATACCCAGATAGTTCAGTAATAGTAGGAGCAACAGGGTCTTCTAAAAAAATAATTTACAATCCTATTTGGATACGTTATCGATACATGTAACTCCATACGAATTGCAGGAGTCATTACTGGGCACATTGTGGGTGCTGCGAAGAGCACTTCTGGCTGACATCAAAGATTGAAACAATACTAATTTCATGAACTTTAATCATACTTTGACTTAGTAATGGGGTCTATTCCCATCATGGTATTAGAAACCTAAAAGATATGGAGAAATTAAAAAGGAGGCAAAGACCAAAGGGTTTTTTATTTCCTTCTATGGGGCAAAGAAGGGTCAACCATTGGTATTGTTTTTTTGTTATACCCACCATGGCAGGGTAAATCCAGACAAGGTGAAAGCACATTCCACTAGAACCTTTTCTTCCTCAGTAGCATTTTGGAAAGGGGTAGACTCAAAGTATTCTAAAGACAACTTGCTCTTTGCTTCGGGTCTTTATCACTTTGTCGAAGATTCATTACTGTGAGCCTTCGTTGATTGAACCAAATACAATGAACATTCACTTCAATGAATGACTTACCCAGGGAAAGGAACGAGTTGGCCATCTTTTGAAATTTGCCCTTTTCCCCATTGTAATATGATCTAGGAGTTGGTATATATAGTTGGGGGAGGTTTGGGGGTGTGGATGGGTTTGAAATACTGTGCTTTGTGTGATGTTTGGAATGGTGGGCAACTCGTTCCTTTCCCTAGGTAAGTTGTTTGTTGTAGTGAATGTTGCCAAAGTGAATGTTCACTGTATTTGGTCTGATAAATTAAGTTTCACGATAATGAACCATCAACAATGTGATATAGATCCCTTTGGTCATACTTTACGAAACACTACAAACTGGATGCCTTTTCTAGATCCAGAGGAAGCTTCACTAATCCTTCCCTCTCCCAAGTTGGATAAACTTTGGAAATCTACCTGAATGCCAGTCAGCAGGTTTGTTTGAACATAGTACAGTTACTGGCAGCACCCTACCACCATCCCACTTTACTTGAATGTGTATAGTTTTTGTTGGTGGGTGCTGATTTTTATTTAGCAGCTTTTGGTGTGTGTGTCTGTGTGTGTGTGTCTGTGTCCATACAAGAAAAATGGAAGGCTGTTGTCTGTGGCTGTGAAGGACTGTTCCTGCACTGCCAGCTAACTTGTCCTTCACATAAACAGACATGCAGACAAAAGGAGTCTGAAGCTCTGAGAAACTGCAAAAGCGAGAGGGTGGTAGAGTACTACTACCTGAATGTCAGTAAGACAGTGTCTTCTATGAACATCTAATGCTACAGGTATGTGGAACTTGTGCAGCTGTACTGTTTAGGAAATGCTGCTGCACTGTGTACCTTCCTGGGCCTTGTTTTTGGATGCTAGTGGAGCTTGAGGCTATTGTTTTGGCATTGACTCAATCTGGACTTCTAGGCTGCTGTTGTACTAGTCACTGGTGGTGAGGCAAGGACAAAATGTGGCACTAACCTGTCAGACTCCTCTTTTGACAAGGGTTACTTTCCATCCAATCTGACAGAGCCTTCCCATTCTCTTTCCCCTGGAAAGATATGGTGATCCTGAATTCTTGCCACTGGTTGGCCAGCCTTGCCTCAAAGGTCTTGACGTCTTTTAGGACATTATTTATAATAGTGGCAGAGTGGCCTGGCATCCCTCTTTTAGTTGGTTCAAAAGATCTGCCTGAGTGGAAATGCTGACATTGGTTATGGGGAGGTGGCAATTTGTTTAGTTGCAGATACCTGATATCCTTCAAGGATGCATCTGCAGTTTTAACATACGGGTTGTCCTGCCTCAGGCAGTCCTTCGGTCGGCCGGAGTCCAAAGTCTGGGTCTGGCCTCGGCTGATGTCACACTTTCCCCGACGTCAGAGCATCTGGGGTATAAAAGCATCAGCCAACGCCATTTTCCTCAGTCTTTCTTGCCGCGTGGTGCCCGAAGCAGAAGCAGTTCGCAAGTGCTGGTCGGCCAGCTCCTGTGATTCAGCTACTGAAGACTTCAAAAAAGCTAAGTACCCCGTTGGGGACTCTTTCTTGCCTCAGCCGATGTCAGATAAAGTAAATAATTGTTTAACTTGTGGGAAACAAATACCTCATAAGGATTTCCACTCTTTCTGCCTCCCTTGCTTAGGCCCAGACCACGACGTCTTGGCCTGTTCAGCCTGTGCTTCCTTCAACCGACAAACTCTTAGACATCGGTCGGAGTTTGCAGAGGAATTCTTTGGGGCTAATTTTGCATATAAGATGCCGTTGGAGACTCCGACATCGCATTTGGTGAAAAAATGGAAGGACAAGGACCGACACTCGCGGCCCCCGGTTTCGGCTGAAACCACAGTTAGGCCTACCGCGAGTGTCTCGGTTTCGGCCGAAACTGAGTCCTCGGTACTTCCTTTAACCAAATCCACTCAGCTGACCACCGCGGCCCTGGAGGCCCCGGCTGAGTCAGTAATTGAACTACCTACTGAAACCAGTGTCCAGGAAATGTCCGACACCATTCCTTTAGACAAGTCTACTCCTGCACGTGGTGCAGCCAGACTCCCTGCATCCATGTCCATTAAGGCTTTTTCTAGGGCTAAAGCTGCTAAACTTGCTAAAGCTTTGCCTCCCAAGTCTACCTCTCAGAGACCTTCTTCTAGCTCTCAGATTCTCAGCCTTGCAGAGGATCTTATCTCTTTAATTAGAGGTTCTCAGCCTCACCCGGACAGGGGCTCTCAACCACCATCAGACAAAAGGCCCAGGACTGAGCCCTCTGACCAACACTCTTCAGATGAGTCTACGGATGGATCTGTGTTGTCAGATCACCAGGAGGAGGCTTATTCGGCCTACGAGGATTCTGATGCTGAAGAATCTATTCCTTTGGCCTCCCCTCCTGAAGAGTTTTCTTTTGGTGAGACACTGCACTTTATGAGAGAACATTTTCAATGGCAGGGCCAGGAATTTTCTGATTCTAGAAAGAGATTAAGGACCTTTTTACATTTACCTCAGCATAGGCCCTTAGCTATACCTCCTGTTTTGAATGTTATTGATGATGTGTACAGTGATGCTAGTACAGCCCCTGATTCTCTCCCTCCGGCGCCTGCCAAACCTGATAGGTACTACAGGGTCCCGGATTCTCATCTACATCTGTACAAGGCCCATTCTGCAGACCCAGATACTATTTCCCAGGGCCCAAAAGGGGTTGCAGCTGCCACTGCCAAAAATCCTCTACCTTCTGAAAGGGAGTCTAGAGCTTTAGAGAGATGGGGAAAGAAAGTATATACTTCTGCAACTCTTTCCATGAGGGCATTAAATTGTCAATTTCATATGATACAGTACCAAGAGTATTTGTTAGATGAATTGCATAAGAAGCTTTCCTCTTCTGAACCCCTTGACCGTAATCACTTCAGGATCTGGTACATAACTCACAGCAGGTTAGCAATCATTTTTTGCAGTGTGGTTATGATGCACTGGAAGCTTCATGTAGGTCAGCTATGACAGGGGCAGTTATTCGTAGGCATGCCTGGTTGAAGGAACAATCTTTACCAGACCATGTTAAAGCTAAGCTCCTGGATGCTCCAATGGAAAAACAAAAATTATTTGGTTCCATGGCTCAGGAGGTCTTAAAGAAGTTTGAAGAAAAGGCAAAATCTGTGCAAACAGTTAAGGACTTTCTGCAAGTACAACCACAGAGATTCAGCAGAAACTGGCCTACTAAGAATTGATCCTTTCTGGACTCGGACAGATCCCAGAGGGGCAGGAACAGGCGTCCCAGAGGTAGAGGGCAAGCTAGAGGCTCCTACAGAGGCCGTCAGTGGTGGCCTACCAACCAGAGAGGTAGTGCAGGAACAACAATAACAACAACTACTACACCTTCCTACTAGTCTTTGGTTTCATGTCAGTGCTGTGCAGGTCCCTAATATTACTGATGTAAACAGCTTTTCAATTGTACTCAGCATTTAAACTGCATTCACTTCACCTGGAAGAGCTTTGTATGCTGTTACAACTTATTTGTGGGACTTTGAAAAAAGTCTCACAATTATGGATCTCGGCTTGCACTTGATTGAAGAAGTATTTCCAGGAGCTGTTAGTGATCTATGCGCATGTTCTATACCATATGAAACAACTTCAGCTGCTGCTTCTTCCCCTGGCTCCTCTAGCAACAGCAGGGATTGCCACGTTCTCTTCAAACCTTTAACCAATTTATTATACGGAGAGGGCAGAGCACTGCAGAACACAACTGATTCATGTTAATGCCATACTGGAAGTCGCCACAAAGCTGCATTCTCAAGCTACATCTCGCTGTGACAGCTTTGCTTTATTTCAAAAATGTCATTGATGTTTGTTTGTCTTCTGACTTTGGCATTTGTGCTATTGTACTATTATTCTGGCTCTGCATCAGGTTTCAATCCCAGTGTCTGTTATTCTAAAAGTGTATTAATTCTGATTTAAGCACTTGGGCTTTCAAGCCAGTTATTTTACATTAAGAGGGTTCGTGGTCTGCACTCTTGTGGGAGGAGAGGCTGGACTCTGCCCTTCTGAGCTGGGAATTCCCGGTTAAAGGCTTATAGTGCATGCATATCTGAACTGTTTCTTACTGAAGTTGGTGCGCCTTGTTTGCTGTGGCATAGACTGGATTCGGGCCTGCTGGATCTAGCTTTGTTTGTGTAACTTGAGCACTAATCCAGACATTCTCTAAAGTATTCAATGGTATTTATTACTGCTTGGTTGTAACTTGATTAAAGTGTAGCTATCATTCAAGTCTTTTGGATTAAGCACTTGGGCTTCAGACCAGTTGTTTTACATTAGGAAGGTTTGTGGCAAGCACTGTGGTGGCAGGACAGGTAGCTTTCATCCTTCTAAGTTGGGAACTGCTGATTGAGAGCCCAGTGTCCAAGTGTATTAGTTCTGGTTTAGGCACTTGGGCTTCAGGCCAGTTATTTTACATTAAGAAGGTTCGTGGACTGCACTCTTGTGGGAGAAGAGGCTGGACTCTGCCCTTCTGAGCTGGGAATTTTCTGGTTAAAGGTTTATAGTGCCTGAATATTTGAACTGTATCTTACTGAAATTGGTTCACCTTGTTTGCTCTAGCATAGACTAGATCCAGGCCTACTGAATCTAGCTTTGTTTATATACTTGTTGTTTGTTTGCTTGTTATTTCCTGGAAGCTAATTCACCTAATACAACTTCTCAGCGCTTCTGTGGATCACTAGTGATATCTGCATTGCTTACTGTACTTATTTCCTTGTTTCACTTGAAAGAAAGTTACTGTTTGTCGTTTTGCATTTAGTTACTTGTATCACATTGCACTCAAGTTACCTGGCACTTGCTCACTAAAGCAATTATATAAGTCAGCACTAAAAATTAAAAGCACTACACCCTCACTCCCCACTGGCCCTTGTTTTCAATTAAGGATTTCCCAATATTATTCTAGCATGTCCAAAGGTCAGTTGTCAATCTCCTCTCCGGTCCAGCTGGTGAATCTGGGAATCTTGAGGCAATGTTATAACTGCCTCATGTACACAGACAACCCTCTCCTCCTCCCACATAACACAAATACTTGAGAGATGCAGCTATTTAGCCAAACTGGAGGCTGAGCTCTCTCAACTCAGGACTGGCAAGACCAGACAGGAGGAGAAGGCAACTACACACACCACAAAACCAGCCTCACATAATGCTACCACTCCACTGAATCAAACACATAAACACACAAAGACATACTGGAGGCTCTGAGTAAAAATTTACCTAAACAGCAGAGGCCTCCAAAGCAGACACCCAAACAACTGCTACCTCAAGACACCCCACAATCAACACATAAACCACAAAAGCAGTGTGCAAAGCAGTCACAGCCCTTAAGGCCAAATACAACACCAAACATACTTGTCATAGGTGACTCCATAGTCAGACACACTGACGCCCCACTCACCAGGCTGAACAAGGAGAGGGTCACAGTAAGCTGCCTATCGGGCGCTAGAATCCGCCACATAACACAAGCACTCGGGTCACTCCACAGCAAGTACAAATATGACACAGTCATTGTCCATGCTGGTGTGAACGACCTGAGACGTACCTCCCTTGACTGCATGAAAAGAGACATAGAGGAGCTCTCTGATTATGTAGCCCAGGCAGGTATGACCCTAACCCTGAGCAGTATCCTTCCTTCACCAAGAATGATGCCACAATATAGAGACAAGATGATCAGCTTTAACAATTGGCTTAATGTCTGGTGTCATTCAAAGGGATCCAGTGTCTGTCTGCCTGGGATGACATGCTTGACAAGCCACGCTAAGCAAGGGACGGCTTGCACCTGTCACCCTGGGATTCCGGATATTGGCTAAGGCTCTTGCCACCCCATAGTGCCTTTTTAGGCAAGGCTCAAATTCTAAACCTACCACCCTAGAAAACAAAAATGGGAAGAAATTGAGGGTAATGCTGCTCAATGCCAGAAGTCTAAATCTCAAAATGCACGCACTGAGGCCCTTCTCAGTATGGAGAACATCGATGTCTGTGCTGTAACTGAAACCTGGTTCAAGGCTCCTGAGAGCACCCGGCACTACTAGGTTTTACCTCATATCATGCGTTCCGCCCCAAAACCCGGACCACTCCACAAAGGAGGGGTGTATCCATATTCATAAAGGATACTCACACCTCCAGGTTGGTGGCAACGCATGAAGCTTCGAAACCATCCAGGTGCAACTAACAATAGGCAAAACTGCTCTACAAATTGTAGCATGCTACAGGCCACCCTCTCAAACTCAGGAACCCCACACAGCCTTCCTGAAGACACTGGAGGGTATAAATGTATCTCCAAACACCATCATATTGGGTGACTTCAACTACCCGAATATAGACTGGGAACATTACTCAAGCCCTAACTTTCTAGCCCAACGGTTCCTGGAGTTCATAAATTCAAATGCCATGGAACAGCTAGTCACTGTTCCCACGAGAGGAGAAAATATACTAGATCTCATTGTCACAAACATGGGGACAAAATGCTCCACACCGGAAGTATATCCCTCATTGGTGAGATCTGATCATAAACTAATCTCACTGGAAATCCACATCCCGCCCCCACCCCAAACAAAAAAGACCATAGTGAAGAACTTCTCTAAAGCAAACTTCACACTACTCAAGACTGGTGTGGTATCCTTCAAGGCCCCTGAGTCAGAGGAAACCACAACCCAAGCTGCGGAAGCCCTTACAAATGCCTTCTATGAACACCTCCAGGACTGCATGGATCAGGCAATCCCAAATAAAACCAAGACTCTTTCCACAAAGGGCAAACGTCCAGTCTGGTGGACCCCAGCCATTAACAAACTTTACAATAAGAGGAGAAAGCTATTACATGATAGAACAAAATCCATAAAAAGGGAAGTCACCCCTGATCATTATTAGTAAAAAAATACGAGCACTCATAAAATCAACTAAGGCCAATTTTGAGAGAAAAATTGCCATGGATTCAAAGGACAATCATAAGGCCTTTTTCAGCTATGTTAGGAACCTGGGTGGAAACTCACAGATATGCTCAGAATTAGTCCAAAATGATACAAAAATCACTGAACCCACAGACATTGCCAACATACTGGCAGACAGGTTCAGTGCAAACTTCACCTCTCCCTAAAGGAGAGATAACTATCCCAGCCGAAAGTGTAGCCTCCCGGACATCTCAAATGCGCAGGTGAAAGCTGCTCTCTAAAGCTAAAAACACAGCATCAATGGGACCGGATGGTGTCCCCGGCTGTGTGCTACACGAGCTAAATGAGGAATTAAACCCGCACATAAGGCAGCTGTTTAATCTCAGCCTTACCACAGGATACGTGCCCAAGGAGTGGCGACGGCAACTGTGGTCCCACTCCACAAAGGTGGCGCCTCACGGACCCTGGTAATTACCGCCCCATAAGCTTAACAAGTCTAGTCTGCAAAGCTATGGAGAGGATCATAATGGAGCTCATAAACAAAGATATAGGGACTTGCAGACATTGGACCCGACCCAGTTTGGCTTTGTCAAGGGAAGATCATGCCTTTTGAACTTGGTCGACTTCTTCAAATAGTCACCAAGGCCATTGATGAGGAAAGGCAGTCCATACAGCCTACCTTGACCTTGCAAAGGCTTTTCGACACAATACCCCACTCGGGTATTGTAGAAAAACTTACCAGCTTAAATGTAAACCCATATGTCACAAGATGGGTTGCAAACTGGCTTAAGGACAGAACCCACAGGGTTAGAGTTGCTGGCGCTGTGTCAGACTCCAAGCCGGTCACAAGTGGTGTCCCACAGGGCTCGGTCCTTGGTCCCTATTGTTTGGCATCTACTTCTCAGAAGTACAGGCCAACATGGGAGGACTTGGGCTGACAAAGTTTGCAGATGACTGCAAACTGGACGCCATAGTGGAAAGTGCATCGGACACTGATATCCTTCAGAAGGGACTCACGGAAACAGATAGCTGGTGCCAGAGCCATGGCCTGAAGTTAAACGCCAAAAATGTATAGTCATACCCTTCGGGAAAAACAAGGTAACCCCAAGCTACCATATAGGTGGCAATCCACTAAGCACAGAAGAGGTTATCAGGGACCTGGGGACCCAGGTTGACAGTGGCCTTTCTTTTGACACTCACATTGCTAAAGTGGTTAGAAAGACCTTCTACATTGCCCACCTGATCATGAAGGATTTACATCCAGATCTAGTGAGGTCATTGTTCCCTGTACTCTTCACTTATCAGACCAATGATCGAGTACAATGCCCCATTCGGGATGTATCTCACCCGACATCTGCAGCAATTGGAGAGACCCCAAAAGTTCCTCACCAAAAGGATAAAGGGACTCCAAAATCTGTCATATGCTGCCAGATTGAAGAAACTCCAGCTCTATTCAGTCGCATACCGCCTGCTCAGAGGTGACATGTGCCTGACATACAAGGCCATGTCCAACCCGAATTAATGGACATGCTCCACCTCAAAAATCCAAATCCACCAAAACCACTAGAGCAAGCGACTTAAACCTTAGCACGGATATAAACAGGACGTGCTGGAGGGATAGATTTATCACTCAGGGACTCCCTATGCTGTGGAATAAAATCCCGGTCCATGTGAGGCAGAGCACCTCGCTGACTCTGTTCAAGAGAAATCTAGACCTGTGGATGGGAGATCGTAGGTTTACCCCGGGAATCATCTCTGGGTCACTGCTGGACAGAGGCACAACAAACTAATGGGCACAGTATTTTTTCATATAAGGGGTGGCGTAAGCCACAATAATTTGGGCTAGGCTTATAAATGCCTTAGGGCAGATAGCCTAGTATAAACCTATGAACCTATGAACCTATGAACCTGGACAGACTCGATGACTCCTTTTTGACTCCGCCGACCAGGGCTCAATTGGAAGCACCATTGGGAGGAAAGCTTTCTTTATTCTCAAAAAACTGGCATTACATTACAAGGGACACATGGACACTGCAAATAATAGACAAAGGATACAGGTTCCATTTCCACACTTTGCCAAGAAGAAAAGGAATGCCAAACCTGCCACCAAATCAGAGGGCAGAGGCTTTGAAGCAAATCAACAACTTAATACAAATGAAATCCATAGAAAAGGTACCTCTTTCAGAACAAGGCCAAGGATTTTACTCCAGATTATTCCTTGTTCCAAGAAAAGAAAATCAATGGAGGCCTATTCTTGACCTGTCCGCACTGAATACTTAACTCATTGTGCCAAAATTCAAGATGCTGACCCTACAGCAACTTCTTCCCATGCTGGGCAAGGTGTCTTGGCTGGTGACTCTAGATCTCAAGGAGGCATTACCTGCATGTCCCTATTCGACAAAGTTGCAGAAGACACCTCAGATTTCTTGCAGGATCAGAGCATTATCAATTCTCAGCATTGCCCTTTGGCTTATCTACTGCACCCAGAGTATTCACGAAATGCCTGGCATCAGTAATTGCACACTGCAGACTTCAGGGGATTCAAATCTACCCATATCTGGACGACTGCCTTATACAAGCGGACAACAAGAAAAATTTGTTAAAGGACTTGGACTATGCCATCTACCTATTACAGGCTTTGGGATACACAGTCACCATCCAAAAATCAAGACTTGTTCCATCCCAAAGGATAACCTTTTTGGGTGCAGATCTAGACACAACCACCCAAATGGCCTTCCTCAAAGAAGAAAAACAAAAACAACTTCCGGATTACTTTAAGAATCTGACAAGACAAACTCAGCTGACTGCAAGGAAAATCCTGCAGGCCCTGGGTTACATAGCATCCTGCATAATTCTGATTCCACAAGCCAGGCTGCATATGAGAAAATTACAATGGTACCTAAGGAGTGTATGGTCTCAGCACAGTCACAGTTTGGAAACTTTGATACCACTCATTCCTTGCCTTCAAAAGGAATTCCTGTGGTGGGCTCAAGCCTGCCAGTCCAACAGAGGGTTGCCTTTCAACAAACCAAAAACAAACCAAACCATCACCACGGATGCTTCAGACCGAGGCTGGGGAGCACACATGGAGGACAAATGTATCCAAGGCCTATGGTCTCAGGGACAGCTGCGCATGCACATAAACCAAAAGGAAATGCTGGCAGTGATACACGCAATCGAGGCCTTCAAACCTTTCCTCCATCAAGGCCACCTGTTAATAAGGACAGACAACACCACAGTTATGTGGTACATAAACAAGCAAGGAGGCACGCATTCCTACCCTCTATGCAGACTGGCCATGAATCTAAGGAAACTTTGCTTGAAACTCAATATACAACTACAGTCCCAGTTCGTGCCAGGGAAAGACAATACACTGGCAGACAGCTTAAGCAGAACTACCATGGATACGCATGAATGGATGCTGCACCCAGACATCTTTCTACTCATAACACAAGCATGGGGAAAGCCAGAGATAGATCTGTTCGCCTCACTCCACAATCATCAACTGAAGACATTCTGCTCAAGGACATACCACCCACAAGCATGGAAAGTGGACTCTCTCTCTTTCAGCTGGAAAGCTCTAAAAGTCTATGCCTTCCCACCACTCCCATTAATGTCCAAGGTTTTACTGAAGATCAGGGCAGAACAGCCAAGAGTGATTCTGATAGCTCCAGACTGGCCAAGGCAGCACTGGTACCCACTGTTGAGGAGCATGTCACAGACGAAACCGTGGCCTCTCCCCCTATGGCCACTTTTTCTGACGCAGAACAATTTCAAGACCCTGCATCCCAGCTTGAAAACATTGCAGCTAACTGCCTGGAAATACCATAACCCCTCCTCAGAATAGCTTATCACAGAGAGTAAAGGACATTATTATGGAAGCTCGCCGGCCTTCCACAAGGAAGGCATACTCAGCAAAATGGAAAAGATTTCTCATTTGGAACACAACAAAAGGCTTAGATGTGACAGTGGTGAGCATGGCACATATTCTGGAATACTTAGCAGAATTGTTCCACAATGGCCTGTCCTATTCTTCCATTAAGATACATGCCTCAGCAATTTCAGCCGAATACAATGTTGATCCACCTATTTTCAGATCCTCTCCTCAGACAATTTCTGAGAGGAATCAAAACATCAATCCTCCAAGGAAACCTCCTTTACCTACTTGGGATCTCAACTTTGTGCTGGAGAAACTAACACTTCCTCCCTTTGAACCAGCAGCATCGGCGGATCTACAGTTTCTGTCTTGGAAAACTGCATTCCTTCTGGCCATAACTTTAGCAAGAAGAGTATCTGAGTTACAAGCTTTAATGGCAGTGCAGCCATTTCTTATTTTCCATCAGGACAGAGTTTCGTTAAGAACCAATCCTACTTTTATGCCAAAGGTGGTATCTAGGGTATCCTTGAACCAAGCTATTCACTTGCCTACATTCTTCCCAAATCCACAAAATAAAGGGGAAAAGCTTCTACACACTCTGGATATACACAGATAATTACGCTACTATTTGGACAGAACTAAAAGTTACAGAAAGACTGACCAACTGTTTGTAGCATATGTTGCTGGGGCACAAGGAAAAGCAATTTCCAAACAGACAATTTCAAAATGGATAGGAAATTGCATTCGATTTTATTACTCCTTTCATGGAAAGACGGTTCCTGCAAACATTAGGCCTCATTCCACGAGAGCCACAGCCACCACTACAGCCTTCCTAAGAGGGGTGGCTACCAAGGACATTTTAGAAGCTGCTACATGGAGCTCCGTGCATACATTTGCCAAACATTACAGTTTACCTTTATACTCCAGATCCAGAGCAGGTTTTGCTACAGCAGTCCTGCAGGGTATCTTAATTACACCATCCATTTCTTAGTGCCTCCACCCCCAGATTGGCTATGGTATTCTACCCATATGTTATGACTGCAGATGCATCCTTGAAGGACATAGTACAGTTTTGTACCTACCATAAATGTAGATGTCCGATAGGTATGCATCTGCAGTCAGGTTTACCCTCCCTCCTTCCCCTCTGTGGTATTCCTAAGGTGCTTACCCTTCTATTAGCTAGCTGGGGGATCTATTATGTTGTATTTGTTTGTATATATATGTATATATTTTTGGAAATGTTTGGAATTTATTGCATTCCTCCAAATTTAGCCTTCCTAGAGGGCACCTGGCATCTGGGGCAAGAAACACTGAGGAAAATGGCGCTGATGCTTTTATACCCCAGATGCTCTGACGTCAGAAAGTGCGACATCAGCCGAGGCCAGACCCAGACTTTGAATCCGGCTGACCGAAGGGCTGCCTGAGGCAGGACAACCCATTTGTTATGACTGCAGATGCATACCTATCAGACATCTACATTTATGGTAGGTACAAAACTGTATTTTCTTGACTCCCACCTGTCGTGGCAGTTGTAAGAGGAAGATATCTTGGTCCTTTCTAGCATTTACATCTTGTTGGTAAATGAAGGTGGTGAAGATTCTAGGACTTTCCCTCCCTAGTTTGGGGTTAAGGTATAGCTTCCCCCACTAGTGCTTGTATTCGAGATGTTCTACCCTCATTCAGGGCTGTGTTATGGTCTGCATCCCTGTCTCTGGGGGAGCTTCCTCTGTTGTCTTTTGGCCATTTTAGAGGCTTAAATCATCTTATAGGGTTTGCATGTATATTTATTTCCAGGGCAGGTTTCTTGACCATGTTCCTGTGGTCAGATGTTTGAATCTCATCATATCGGTTGTGCATGTATATTTATTTCCAGCCCATGTTCCTTGACCATGATCATAGTGTCAAATGTTTGAATAGACTTCTCAGTGGTTAGCCTTTTTGCTGTTCCTGTCATTTGTCTACTCCCTCCCTTGTGGCTTTACTGCTAAGAATACTGTCTAGCCTTTCAACAATTCAGGGTTGGGGTCTTAAAGGTTAGCTGTAACAAATATGTTTTTACCATATTAGCTAATGTATAAGGACCTTCCTTGACGAGATATTAATACCCTCCCTCTGTCCTCCTATAAATGGCGATGTCGCAGGTTGGCTTTGGGTGTTGGGTTTCTTGCAAGCCAGGCAAGGATATACCAGTATATTGCTTCATAACACAGGGAGTGCATGCCCTAATTGTTCTTGATATGCGGGAAGGTGATTATTGTTGGATGGTGTGGCAAACTCTTGAGCCCAGGGAAAAATGCACTTAGTAGTTGAAATGCTATGTCATGCCACGCATCATAACAGATGGATTTCCAGCCTTAATGCTGGAACATCATTGAAAAGATACAGACGTTTGAGTGTTGGAAAGGATAGCTCAGCCACAGGACCTATGAAGGAGAGGGTCCTCTTCATATGTTAACAGATATGTTAAGAATGCAAAATTATGCCCCTGGAAAGCAGTAACCTGAAAAAGTAATACACAGCTGTAGGAAAAACACTAGCAGTAACAAATATTGAAAAATACCGGCCCTGGGATTCATGAACAATTGTGTAGACTTCACGCAAAAGCCTACACAGTGCTTACATGTTAGAAACTGTGTTGAGCAGCACTAGCATGCACAGTAAACAGGTTTGTCTATGGGCAATCCTGTTAAGTGTGCTTATGTAGACAGCATGAAGAGCTACATAAGACAAATAAAGAAACCAAAAATAAATTTCAAAAAGCTTTC